>NC_080797.1:49840611-50140611 GCF_028018385.1 Neofelis nebulosa
GCTTTTAAATTAAAATATTTTGCATTCCTTTCTGACTTAAAACACTCTCCAATGAAAGCCACCATTATTTCTAAGTGAAGAAAGAAAAGGGAATTTGTCTTACTTCTCCCCTCTCCTCACTTTGCCATTGTCACCTGTATCTATTTCCAGGAAGCCAATATTCATTAGGGTTAATCTGCCTACTAAATGAATAAACAAAGGATTTCTCTGTCACTAAGAGGCCAGGTGAGCCGATAGCATCTTCCAACACAGAAAATCATCTGTACCATACAGCTCAGGAAATTACCTGCTGCAATCCCACACCTGGGATCATTTGGCAGGCAGATCGCTAATGTTGAGTAATATATGGAAAATGGACTATAACCATTTTTTCAAAGGACTGAAAATCTCACATATTTTAAGAACAGAAGAACATTTTCATGTAATTAAGTGTATAACTCACAAAGGAAAATAAGTGGGGGGGGGGAGCCCAACTAAAGACTCTTCCATGTTTGCCCCCTAAAAAACAACCGTGGATGTAAGAACTAATGCCAAAGCACCAACAGGCAATGAAATAAGAACTAGTCCAGAAATACCAATATTTCTGGGGATCACAAGATTTTAAAAATAATATAACAGGTTCCAGAATAGAATGCAGTCAACAAACTAACTAAGATATACTGTTAGAATCCCTACCTTTATAGACTGAAAAATCAAACTAAGTAAAGCTCATGACCTCAGTGGTTCAAGACTCTGGGAAAAGAACTCAAGACCTATTTTTTAAAATTAAATTAACTTTATAATATTCCGTCTGCATGTTTTCCTTTACGGAGCAAAATCCCAGCTCTTGCTTCCCTGTGGAAATCATGTTTTTTCCAGCTAAATAATCCAATAGTAAACCACTGGTGGTAAATAAATAAGCACAAAATAAAGGAAAGGAGGTCAAAGATACATACATGACCTCCCTCCATATGTGGAAAGAAAGAGAGAGAGAGAGAGAGAGAGAGGATGGGGGGGGGGGAGAGAGAGAGAGATCTAAGATATTTAATATATGATATTAAATATCATCTGATAGCCTGAATACTATGTGGCATAAGCAGATACAAGAACTGCAGGGCTGATTTGATTATGCATGTGACACTGCAGCAAGAAAACTCATTTACAAAACATGAAAACAAACAGTGATTAGGGATTATTACTCTCTCAAAATGAGGTTTAGTCCTACAGGAGGGCTGAGTTGTGACACAGAATGAAGTAAGACTACGTCTATCAGCTTGCATGCCCATGAGAATCAGCCAATGTGCTATCCTTGGCACATAGACCATTAAGTAGCTGAAACTAGTGCTGTCTTTATTCAACTTTTAATAATATACTTGCACAGAAAAGGAGCCAAACTACTGGGCAGATGATATATCATTCTCTAGGGGGACTGGAGACGAGAATGGGAAGATTCAGAAAAAGGGTTAGTCAACATTAAATGAGTACCTATTGTTTATGAAACCCCACATGGAACAGGACTGGGTTTGCTCAAGGGTGATTAAAAAACAGATACAGTCTCGACACACAGTATGTGTTGTTGTTGTTGTTGTTGTTATATTGGAATTTCTTAGCTTCACAGGGTTCCCTGGTCGTTTTTATACTGAATGTGTCACATACACATCAGATACTACAAAACTGGGGGAGGAGGTATCCATGTGGGGGAACAGTGCTATCAATGGAGAACTACTGAAAATGAGGAACGCTAGCTCCATGTACATTGCCCCCAAGGAAAAGCAGAGTAGAAACAAATAAAAAGGCCTTATTGAAAATATGGGATCTTTCACAGTTTTTATCTGTGGGCCAGGTTTTCTGAGATAAGCCATTTAAACATAAATCAAAGTAAATGCAAACTGTATGTGACTCCCAATAGCCATCAGGTTATATTGTTGTATTGACAACAGATGCTAAGTATATGAATGTCATATATACATATTGCTGAATTTATTTTTGCTGAGAGGGTTTTTTTTTTTTTTTGGTATATGTGGGAAAATTCAGCATGTCAGTCTAAGGAAATGTATATGATTTCCCTTTCAAGATCCCACAAAAACATATGGGAGCAAGATAATGTTTGTCCTGACCTGCCAAAATCCTGGGGAGATCATCTCAAATCCACATCACATTCCTGAGTACTAATGCTCACACGGGGGCTTTTGCATTAGCAGATGTGTGAAAATGCATGTACTCCGAGAACTCCCTCATGGTCTCACATCTAAAGAAACTCCTCTACAACAACTCTTCCAGCCAAAAGCTGAAATGATATTTCCAAGTTAAGTATACCTTCATTTAAGCCAGTGTCTGGACAGAAAAATTCAACAGAAGGGTTCGTTATTTGGCTCTGAACCAAGAAGAGCCTGAGTGCATGTTGGACAGGTTTCAGGAGGCCTCCCATGTTCTCCTTCCCAGACCTCGAATCATATCAAAGACTGGTAAATTTTTCCTCACTTGTGTAACAATTCCTAGTAATCAAATTTTCCCATTTCAAACATATCGCTGGAAGAGTCATGTGTATGATTTTAGTTGTGACTCAAATGGGGGAGGGGGGTGCTGTGCAATACTGTCCCTAGCTCATTATTTAGGCTGTGGAAAAAAAAATACATATATATATATATATATATATATATATATATATATATATATACACATACATATTTGCTGAATATATATATGTGTATATATATATATATATATATATATATATACATATCTGCAGAATATATATATGTATATATATATATACTTATTTGCTGAATATATATATGTGTGTGTGTATATGTGTGTGTGTGTGTTTGTGTACATATATATATGCTGAAAATATTAAGGAAACCAAACTACTTTGTATACTTTCTTTAATATTTTCTTCTGTAAAAATAAAAGGGTTTTGAGCCTCACAAAAATAACACAAGCTCATGGAAAAAAACTTACAGAAGAAAATTAAAATTGCCCATAATCCTATCACTCAGAGGTCAAAAACTGTTTACACTCTGGTCTGTATCCTTCTAGTTTATCACATACCTATAGCTATATCTATAACATTGTATATAAACATACTTTTTTTTTAAAATAACACTTTATACAGTTTGGTATCCTTGTTTATAATGACAAAATGAAAAGCACTGGTCATAATTTTAATAAACAAAAAGCACTAAACATTAAAAAAAAAGGACATTTAAAAATGTTAAAAAGATGAGAATGCAAACTGGTGCAGCCCTCTGGAAAACAGTATGGAGGTTCCTCAAAAAATTAAAAATAGAACTATCCTATGACCCAGCAATTGCACTAGTAGGTATTTATCCAAGGGATACAGGTGTGCTGTTTCGAAGGGGCACATGCACCCCAATGTTTATAGCAGCACTGTCAACAATAGCCAAAGTATGGAAAGAGCCCAAATGTCCATCAATGGATGAATGGATAAAGAAGATGTGGTATACATACACACACACACACACACACACACACACACACACACACACAATGGAGTATTACTTGGCAATCAAAAAGAATGAAATCTTGCCATTTGCGACTACGTGTATGGAACTAGAGGGTATTATGTTAAGCGAAATTAGTCAGTCAGAGAAAGACAAATATCATATGACTTCACTCATATGAGGACTTTAAGAGACAAAACAGATGGACATAAGGGAAGGGAAGCAAAAATATAAAAAGAGGGAGGGGACAAAACACAAGAGACTCTTAAATACGAAGAACAAACAGGGTTCCTGGAGGGGTTGTGGGAGAGGGGAATGGGCTAAATGGGTAAGGGGCAATAAGAAATATACTCTTGAAATCAGTGTTGCACTATACGCTAACTAACTTGGATGTAAATTTAAAAAATAAATTAAATAAAATGGTAAAAAAAATAATAAAGTCAGCATAATAGGACTTTATATATGCTGTAGAATAGCTTTGTCATTATCCTCATTATTAAGTCACAGAAACCAAAATCATGAATTCTTTGCTCATCTGTAAAGATTTGTTCATTAATGTTTATTTAACATAAATGATTTTAGATATAATATTTGTTTTGAAAAATATCCACAATTGTCTTGAATCACATTATATGACTTGTATGAATTTGCGTGCTATTGACAAGCTATTTAGGTTTTTTTTTTTTTACGTTTATTTATTTTTTTTTCCAACGTTTTTTTTTTTTTTGTTTTGTTTTTTTTTTTTAATTTTTATTTTTGGGACAGAGAGAGACAGAGCATGAACGGGGGAGGGGCAGAGAGAGAGGGAGACACAGAATCGGAAGCAGGCTCCAGGCTCCGAGCCGTCATCCCAGAGCCTGACGCGGGGCTCGAACTCACGGACCGTGAGATCGTGACCTGGCTGAAGTCGGACGCTTAACCGACTGCGCCACCCAGGCGCCCCTACGTTTATTTATTTTTGAGACAGACAGAGACAGAGCATGAACGGGGGAGGGTCAGAGAGAGAGGGAGACACAGAATCTGAAACAGGCTCCAGGCTCTGAGCTGTCAGCACAGAGCCCGATGCAGGGCTCAAACTCATGGAGTGCTAGATCATGACCTGAGCCGAAGTCGGTCGCCCAACCGACTGAGCCACCCAGGCGCCCCTATTTAGTTTTATTTTTAACTGTGTATTAAAAATGGCAGAATTTGATCCAAAATAAAAATAAAAAAAAATAAAATAAAATGCACCTCAAAAAAAAGTTAAAAAGGATACCTAGGTATATTATATTCATTCTATAATGAATCCCTAAGAGTTATGCATATCCACCTATCACATCATATAACATTAACATTATATAGTATAGCTACAGAATATAAGGAGAGATAATGAGAAAATTAGTAGCATGAGATTTTAAATTCAACTGCATGATAGGAGATGTGTGTGTGTGTGTGTGTGTGTGTGTGTGTAAACTTAATAATATATACACATAGCATCAGAAAATACACAATTAAGGAGGTAAATCTACCTAACATCAATATAACTTTATATCCTGAAAACATATAATATTCCTTTTTCAGGTGCCCATGACATAAAATTCATAAAATATAAGCATTTTCTGCCGAAAAATAAAATCTGATCTAACAAATCTTCTAGATGTAATTAACAATTCACAGGAAATTTTAGAAACCAAAGAACACCATGGGGATGCAATCAGCAAAATCCTGTCTGTGGGAAAGGAAACACTGTAGCATAAATGGTCCTGTTTCTTCAGAAAATACAAGGAGGTGATAAAAAGAGATGGAAGAGAAACCTATATATAAGGAGATTCTTATGAGAACTGTCAACCAATTGCAATGGAAACATGGAACATGATTTTTTTAAATGAGATGATCAGGGATTTTGAAATGGATTGGAAACTTGATATTAAAGAATTATTATTAATTTTTTCTGGCTTGATAATACTATGCTTTAAAAACAGAGCCCTTATATTGTGGAAATATGTACTGACATACATATAGAAGAAATGACAGGATGTCTGAATTTACTTCAAAATAATCTGGTGTGTGTTGGGGGGGTGCCTGGGTGGCTCAGTCAGTTGAGCTTCTCTTGATTTTGGCTCAGGTGGTGATCCCAGGGCCATGGGATCGAGCCCTGCTTAGGCTACATGATGAGCGTGGAGCCTGCTTGGAATTCTCACTCTCCCTCCCTCTGCCCCTCTCCCCCTCTTGTACTCTCTCTAAAACATAATAATAAATATATTTTGACAGAGTTCCGGAAGATGGCGGCGTAGGAGGACGCTGGGCTCACCGCGCGTCCTGCTAATCACTTAGATTCCACCTACACCTGCCTAAAGAACCCAGAAAACCGCCAGAGGATGAGCAGAACGGAGTCTCCGGAGCCAAGCGCAGACGAGAGGCCCACGGAAGAGGGTAGGAAGGGCGGCGAGGCGGTGCGCGCTCCACGGACTGGCGGGAGGGAGCCGGGGCGGAGGGGCGGCTCGCCGGCCAAGCAGAGCCCCCGAGTCGGGCTGGCAAAAGCGGAGGGGCCGGACGGACTGTGTTCTGACAGCAAGCGCGACTTAGCGTCTGGGAGGTCATAAGTTAACAGCTCTGCTCAGAAAGCGGGAAGGCTGGAGGACAAAGGGAGGGAGAGCTGCTGAGCCCCCGGACGGACGGCAGAGCTCAGCTTGGCGGGGAACAAAGGCGCTCGCCAGCGCCATCTCCCCCGCCCATCCCCCAGCCAAAATCCCAAAGAGAACCAGTTCCTGCCAGGGAACTTGCTCGCTCCGCGCAAACACCCAACTCTGTGCTTCTGCGGAGCCAAACCTCCGGCAGCGGATCTGACTCCCTCCCGCTGCCACAGGGCCCCTCCTGAAGTGGATCACCTAAGGAGATGCGAGCTAAGCCTGC
This sequence comes from Neofelis nebulosa, assembly GCF_028018385.1. Taxonomy (NCBI): domain Eukaryota; kingdom Metazoa; phylum Chordata; class Mammalia; order Carnivora; family Felidae; genus Neofelis; species Neofelis nebulosa. The sequence goes on from NC_080797.1 coordinate 49,846,947, forward strand.
CCCTCCCGCCCCCGTGCACCTTGCCTACCCACCCCAGCTAATATACCAGATCCCCAGCACCACAAGCCTGGCAGTGTGCAGGTAGCCCAGATGGGCCACGCCACCCCACAGTGAATCCCGCCCCTAGGAGAGGGGAAGAGAAGGCACTCACCAGTCTGACTGTGGCCCCAGCGGTGGGCTGGGGGCAGACATCAGGTCTGACTGCGGCCCCACCCACCAACTCCAGTTATACACCACAGCACGGGGGAAGTGCCCTGCAGGTCCTCACCGCTCCAGGGACTATCCAAAATGACCAAACGGAAGAATTCCCCTCAGAAGAATCTCCAGGAAATAACAACAGCTAATGAACTGATCAAAAAGGATTTAAATAATATAACAGAAAGTGAATTTAGAATAATAGTCATAAAATTAATCGCTGGGCTTGAAAACAGTATACAGGACAGCAGAGAATCTCTTGCTACAGAGATCAAGGGACTAAGGAACAGTCACGAGGAGCTGAAAAACGCTTTAAACGAAATGCAAAACAAAATGGAAACCACCACGGCTCGGATTGAAGAGGCAGAGGAGAGAATAGGTGAACTAGAAGATAAAGTTATGGAGAAAGAGGAAGCTGAAAGAGAGATAAAAAAATCCAGGAGTATGAGGGGAAAATTAGAGAACTAAGTGATACACTAAAAAGAAATAATATACGCATAATTGGTATCCCAGAGGAGGAAGAGAGAGGGAAAGGTGCTGAAGGGGTACTTGAAGAAATTATAGCTGAGAACTTCCCTGAACTGGGGAAGGAAAAAGGCATTGAAATCCAAGAGGCACAGAGAACTCCCTTCAGACGTAACTTGAATCGATCTTCTGCACGACATATCATAGTGAAACTGGCAAAATACAAGGATAAAGAGAAAATTCTGAAAGCAGCAAGGGATAAATGTGCCCTCACATATAAAGGGAGACCTATAAGACTCGTGACTGATCTCTCCTTTGAAACTTGGCAGGCCAGAAAGGCTTGGCACGATATCTTCAGTGTGCTAAACAGAAAAAATATGCAGCCGAGAATCCTTTATCCAGCAAGTCTGTCATTTAGAATAGAAGGAGAGATAAAGGTCTTCCCAAATAAACAAAAACTGAAGGAATTTGTCACCACGAAACCAGCCCTACAAGAGATCCTAAGGGGGATCCTGTGAGACAAAGTACCAGAGACATCACTACAAGCATAAAACATACAGACATCACAATGACTCTAAACCCGTATCTTTCTATAATAACACTGAATGTAAATGGATTAAATGCGCCAACCAAAAGACATAGGGTATCAGAATGGATAAAAAAACAAGACCCATCTATTTGCTGTCTACAAGAGACTCATTTTAGATCTGAGGACACCTTTAGATTGAGAGTGAGGGGATGGAGAACTATTTATCATGCTACTGGAAGCCAAAAGAAAGCTGGAGTAGCCATACTTATATCAGACAAACTAGACTTTAAATTAAAGGCTGTAACAAGAGATGAAGAAGGGCATTATATAATAATTACAGGGTCTATCCATCAGGAAGAGCTAACAATTATAAATGTCTATGCGCCAAATACCGGAGCCCCCAGATATATAAAACAGTTACTCATAAACATAAGCAACCTTATTGATAAGAATGTGGTCATTGCAGGGGACTTTAACACCCCACTTACAGAAATGGATAGATCATCTAGACACACAGTCAATAAAGAAACAAGGGCCCTGAATGATACATTGGATCAGATGGACTTGACAGATATATTTAGAACTCTGCATCCCAAAGCAACAGAATATACTTTCTTCTCGAGTGCACATGGAACATTCTCCAAGATAGATCATATACTGGGTCACAAAACAGCCCTTCATAAGTTTACAAGAATTGAAATTATACCATGCATACTTTCAGACCACAATGCTATGAAGCTTGAAATCAACCACAGGAAAAAGTCTGGAAAACCTCCAAAAGCATGGAGGTTAAAGAACACCCTACTAACGAATGAGTGGGTCAACCAGGCAATTAGAGAAGAAATTAAAAAATATATGGAAACAAACGAAAACGAAAATACAACAATCCAAACTCTTTGGGACGCAGCGAAGGCAGTCCTGAGAGGAAAATACATTGCAATCCAGGCCTATCTCAAGAAACAAGAAAAATCCCAAATACAAAATCTAACAGCACACCTAAAGGAAATAGAAGCAGAACAGCAAAGACAGCCTAAACCCAGCAGAAGAAGAGAAATCATAAAGATCAGAGCAGAAATAAACAATATAGAATCTAAAAAAACTGTAGAGCAGATCAACGAAACCAAGAGTTGGTTTTTTGAAAAAATAAACAAAATTGACAAACCTCTAGCCAGGCTTCTCAAAAAGAAAAGGGAGATGACCCAAATAGATAAAATCATGAATGAAAATGGAATTATTACAACCAATCCCTCAGAGATACAAACAATTATCAGGGAATACTATGAAAAATTATATGCCAACAAATTGGACAACCTTGAAGAAATGGACAAATTCCTAAACACCCACACTCTTCCAAAACTCAATCAGGAGGAAATAGAAAGCTTGAACAGACCCATAACCAGTGAAGAAATTGAATCGGTTATCAAAAATCTCCCAACAAATAAGAGTCCAGGACCAGATGGCTTCCCAGGGGAGTTCTACCAGACGTTTAAAGCAGAGATAATACCTATCCTTCTCAAGCTATTCCAAGAAATAGAAAGGGAAGGAAAACTTCCAGACTCATTCTATGAAGCCAGTATTACTTTGATTCCTAAACCAGACAGAGACCCAGTAAAAAAAGAGAACTACAGGCCAATATCCCTGGTGAATATGGATGCAAAAATTCTCAATAAGATACTAGCAAATCGAATTCAACAGCATATAAAAAGAATTATTCACCATGATCAAGTGGGATTCATTCCTGGGATGCAGGGCTGGTTCAACATTCGCAAATCGATCAACGTGATACATCACATTAACAAAAAAAAAGAGAAGAACCATATGATCCTGTCAATCGATGCAGAAAAGGCCTTTGACAAAATCCAGCACCCTTTCTTAATAAAAACCCTTGAGAAAGTCGGGATAGAAGGAACATACTTAAAGATCATAAAAGCCATTTATGAAAAGCCCACAGCTAACATCATCCTCAATGGGGAAAAACTGAGAGCTTTTTCCCTGAGATCAGGAACACGACAGGGATGCCCACTCTCACCGCTGTTGTTTAATATAGTGCTGGAAGTTCTAGCATCAGCAATCAGACAACAAAAGGAAATCAAAGGCATCAAAATTGGCAAGGATGAAGTCAAGCTTTCGCTTTTTGCAGATGACATGATATTATACATGGAAAATCCGATAGACTCCACCAAAAGTCTGCTAGAACTGATACATGAATTCAGCAAAGTTGCAGGATACAAAATCAATGTACAGAAATCAGTTGCATTCTTATACACTAACAATGAAGCAACAGAAAGACAAATAAAGAAACTGATCCCATTCACAATTGCACCAAGAAGCATAAAATACCTAGGAATAAATCTAACCAAAGATGTAAAAGATCTGTATGCTGAAAACTATAGAAAGCTTATGCAGGTAATTGAAGAAGATATAAAGAAATGGAAAGACATTCCCTGCTCATGGATTGGAAGAATAAATATTGTCAAAATGTCAATACTACCCAAAGCTATCTACACATTCAATGCAATCCCAATCAAAATTGCACCAGCATTCTTCTTGAAACTAGAACAAGCAATCCTAAAATTCATATGGAACCACAAAAGGCCCCGAATAGCCAAAGTAATTTTGAAGAAGAAGACCAAAGCAGGAGGCATCACAATCCCAGACTTTAGCCTCTACTACAAAGCTGTAACCATCAAGACAGCATGGTATTGGCATAAAAACAGACACATAGACCAATGGAATCGAATAGAAACCCCAGAACTAGACCCACAAACGTATGGCCAACTCATTTTTGACAAAGCAGGAAAGAACATCCAATGGAAAAAAGACAGTCTCTTTAACAAATGGTGCTGGGAGAACTGGACAGCAACATGCAGAAGGTTGAAACTAGACCACTTTCTCACACCATTCACAAAAATAAACTCAAAATGGATAAAGGACCTGAATGTGAGACAGGAAACCATCAAAACCTTAGAGGAGAAAGCAGGAAAAGACCTCTCTGACCTCAGCCGTAGCAATCTCTTACTCGGCACATCCCCAAAGGCAAGGGAATTAAAAGCAAAAGTGAATTACTGGGACCTTATGAAGATAAAAAGCTTCTGCACAGCAAAGGAAACAACCAACAAAACTAAAAGGCAACCAACGGAATGGGAAAAGATATTTGCAAATGACACATCGGACAAAGGGCTAGTATCCAAAATCTATAAAGAGCTCATCAAACTCCACACCCGAAAAACAAATAACCCAGTGAAGAAATGGGCAGAAAACATGAATAGACACTTCTCTAAAGAAGACATCCGGATGGCCAACAGGCACATGAAAAGATGTTCAACGTCGCTCCTCATCAGGGAAATACAAATCAAAACCACACTCAGATACCACCTCACGCCAGTCAGAGTGGCCAAAATGAAGAAATCAGGAGACTATAGATGCTGGAGAGGATGTGGAGAGACGGGAACCCTCTTGCACTGTTGGTGGGAATGCAAATTGGTGCAGCCGCTCTGGAAAGCAGTGTGGAGGTTCCTCAGAAAATTAAAAATAGACCTACCCTATGACCCAGCAATAGCACTGCTAGGAATTTATCCAAGGGATACAGGAGTACTGATGCATAGGGGCACTTGTACCCCAATGTTTATAGCAGCACTCTCAACAATAGCCAAATTATGGAAAGAGCCTAAATGTCCATCAACTGATGAATGGATAAAGAAATTGTGGTTTATATACACAATGGAATACTACGTGGCAATGAGAAAAAATGAAATATGGCCTTTTGTAGCAACGTGGATGGAACTGGAGAGTGTGATGCTAAGTGAAATAAGCCATACAGAGAAAGACAGATACCATATGGTTTCACTCTTATGTGGATCCTGAGAAACGTAACAGAAACCCATGGGGGAGGGGAAGGGAAAAAAAAAAAAAAAAAGAGGTTAGAGTGGGAGAGAGCCAAAGCATAAGAGACTGTTAAAAACTGAGAACAAACTGAGGGTTGATGGGGGGTGGGAGGGAGGGCAGGGTGGGTGATGGGTATTGAGGAGGGCACCTTTTGGGATGAGCACTGGGTGTTGTATGGAAACCAATTTGACAGTAAATTTCATATATTAAAAAATAAATAAATAAAAAATAAATTAAAAAAAAAATAAATAAATATATTTTAAAAAATAATCTGGTTGGGGCTGCGGGGTAAGATACAAAACTAGTCTGGCCAAGAGTTGTCTATTGTTGAACCTGATAGTTAGGTGTTCATTATGCTATTCTTTCTATGTTTGCATATATTTGGAATTTTTTATAATAAGGAGTTAAAGAGATGAGAGAGCATGTGTGTACACACACACACACACAGAAATTGCAAACAGCAAGGACAGATAATTCTTTTGAGGAGTTATGCTTTAAAGAAAAGGACAGAAATGGGTCTGTAGCTGAACCACTTTTTAAAAACTTTTAAAATGTTTATTTATTTATTTTGAGAGAAAGAGAGAGTGTGAGCAGGTGAGGGGAAGGGAAAAAGGGAGAGAGAGAATCCCAAGCAGACTCCACACTTGTCAGCACAGAGCCTGACACCAAGACTCGATCTCACGAAGTGTGAGATCATGACCTGAGCTGAAACCAAGAGTTGGACGCTTAACCAACTGAGCCACCCAGATGCCCCAGCTGATACCACTTTTAAAGCAGAAACAGACCTCACAGTTCATTCATTTTTATTTAAACCTTATTCTAGACAGATATTACAAAATGTTAGCAATTAATTCTGAATTAATTTTGGAATACCTGCAATTTTTACAATAGTTACTTTCCTTATTTGGAAACATTATGTATTGTTAATGTATATAAATAATCTGTATTTCTCTGAAGAGTTTCAAAGCTTTACTTATTGCAGACTTTCCATATTTCTTCTTAGGGTTTTTCCAAATATTTTATGTTTTCTGATACTATCATTAGAGAATTTTTTTTTAAGTTTATTTATTTTGAGAGAGAGAGAAAGTGAGAGAGAGCAGAGGGAGGTGCAGAGAGAGAGGAGGAGAGACAGTCCCAAGCCAGCACAGAGCCCGACGTGGGGCTCGAACTCACAAACTGTGAGATCATGACCTGAGCTGAAAGAGTCGGCTGCTTAACCAACTGAGCCATCCAGGTGCCCCTTGAGATAAACTTTTTTAAAGAATTAGATCATTTAATTAGTTTTATTGGTTTATAGAAACTGCATGGATGCTTTGCCTATTAACCGAGTATCTGATCAGTGTAAGTTCTTTAAAAGTTGATGATTTGGGGGTACCTGGGTGGCTCAGTTGGGTGGCTCAGCTGTCAACGCAGAACCTGCTTGGGATTCTCTCTCTCCCCCCTCTCTCTGCCCCTCCCCTGCTCATGCTTGCATGCATGAATTCTCTATCTCAAAATAAATAAATAAACATCTTAAAAAGTTCATGCTTTTGAATTTTCTAGGTCAAAAGTTATATTGTCTATAAACCATGATTTTGTAATTGTATCTCTTCTTTATAGTTTAGTACTACTGCACTGTCTGAAATTTTCTGAGTAATTGTATAATAATGGTCATGGCATGATTGCCTTATTCCTGATTTTAGAAGAAATGTTAATAGTATCCCACATTAAAAGTGATGCTGGTGATTGGTTTAAGATAGCTATTCTTTATTATTTAAAGAATTTATCTTTTTATCCCTAGTTACCACAGAATAAATCTCATAAATAAATGCTGAATTTTATTAAACACCTTTTCAGCATCTAGTGAGTTTATCATGTTTTCTTACTGGACCAATTAATATTATGTATTATAACCACAGATTTTCTAACATGAAATAAATCATATTTGGTCATGCTAAATGATTCTTATTGTAATGTCCAATTTGGCTTGTTGGTATTTTATTTGCGATTTATGAGTCTAAATTCAAATGTAAGATTAATGCATAGCTCTCTTTTTTGTATGTTATGTTTGTTAGGTTTTAGTCATTCATTTTTAAAATACTGTCTTATAGGGGCTTATAAAAATCCTGTCCTCAATAGGTGTTACAAAGTTCCTGAATGCTAATGCTATTTATTATGAAATAGGAAAAGGCAAGAGGCCCCAGCCTGCATGCACAAAGGTGAGATAATGGCTTCCACATCACTTAGCTGTCAGTCTTACTTAGTGTGAAGTGTTGTGTCTAGAGACTCTGAACCAAGCCACCATTTAAAAATATATAGAATATTAAAGTAATTGACAAACACAAGAACTGTCAACTTTTTGGAAGATAATTTAAAAACCATAACACATTTTTTTTCTCAGTATCAGTATGGAATAAGAAACAATAAAGCTGGGCTAGAAAACACACAAATAATATATATTACAAATAGAGCACTAGAATCCTAAGAAGTTAGTCCCGACTTTGGCAGGCATTGAACATTTCTATAGCTCATTAGAATCCTTAGATTTAGTACTAGTTTGCTACAGATTCTACCAGTTTGTGATAGAAACTACACAATGACCTGGAGAAAGAAAATACTCTGATTTCATCTTTGGGATAGGTTCTTCATCTTATGAAGTGTACTACATCCCTGAGTAATGACATTTCAATTGCAAGATACTCAGTACACAAAGGAACTAAACAGAGGCAGTAACTCAAATCACCCACTGTATGAAAGAATACCATCTCATTTTCAGAGAAGCCTGAATTTGAGATCTCTGCAGGTTTACTAGTAAGGCTGCTAGCAGAGAAGAGATTGGTCTACAAACTCTATTTGTAAAAGAATAAAGCCAGATAAAAGAAATGGAAAGAAAGCAAAGTCTGCACCCAGACTTAGTAAGGCTCAAGATTCCACACACAAAACCAATCTCATACTCAGTCAAGGCACAATCTATGGTCATCGTGGTTTCAATGTTTTTCCTTCCCAGTTTTTTTTTTTTTACAACATATTTCAAAAAGAGAAGTAGTGTTGGCAAACATTAGCTTACTTTATTGTAGGTGAAATTTCCAGCTTGGTCTTTGACTTGTGTAATACTGAACAGGATGCTCTAAAATACAGGTAAAGTCAAAGGAATAAAGGAAGAAATAAAAAATTCAAATGTGCCTACCATTACAGTATGGTTTTCAAAGTCTAAAATATTTACTGTATGGCTCTTTAGAGATACAACTTGTTGGCTCCTGATACTGACAAATCATGGACGACTAGTTCACTTACAAGATATGGGATTTCTTCATATACACACAGACTGACATATACATATATATTTTGGTGAAAGATTTGAGTAAATTGCAAAAACTGATTCCACTTAAGGGAAGACAGAAGTAGATGCACATTTCTCCTGCCAGGCACAACCAAAATTTCTGAGCATTATATATAAAACAAACATTAGATGATTCTGAAAAGTGGAGAAAAAGCAGTCAAGCTAGGCTCTTCAGTATACAAGTAATGACACAAGGAACATGAAGGCCTTGGGCTTTCTTTTTGCCTCAAATAACCCAGCCTTGGAGCTGAAGAAGTCAGAAACCTGAAAATGCCAATGGATAAGGGCACAAAAAGTCTGAACAAAAACAAGATCTCTCTAGCCAAAGGAATATGAAAGGAGCAGCTTCACTAGATGGAAACTTTTTAAAAATAACTGCATTACTCTAGCAAACACCACAGGAAACAACTGGCTCTACCACACTATCCACGCCAGCAAAGGCCAAGTGGGGAACCTAGACTTTCACTCTCATGAGCCAGTAACAAGATGCCCAACACCTCTACTGGGGTGGTCTCAGAGCAAGCTAAGTAGGAGTGAGGACTTTAATTTCTGCCAGCTGTTAATAAGTACCACCCCCTAACACACAGAGAGTGTCAAAGCACAACAAATAGAGAGTTTGGACTTCCATTCTTATCTGGCAGTAAAGAATCACCCCTGCTCCTCCTCACTTGGGTGCTGTCAGAAGAGGCCTAGGAGAAAGTCAGGTCTTATGTCATCATCCAGCAGTAATGAGGCCACCCCACAGCATTATCAGTGGAGACCAGATGGGGAACTGGAACTCCCATCTCTGCCCATAGTAATCCGACCTTGGATGGCAATGCTATACAAGGGGAACTTCTATCTCTCACTTCCCCTGCCAGAGTGATGTCTGAGAAAGCCAGTTAAAGCAAAGGGTTTACATATAATCCAAATCTTAGAAAATTTCAACTGCAAATCACTCAATATACCAAGAACCAGGATGATCTCAGACTGAATGAAAAAAAGACAATTAACCAACACCAAGATAACAAAGATGTTAAAATTAGCTGACAAAGTATTTTTTTAAATGCCATGATAAAAAAATGTTTCAAAGAACAAGAAAAAATGAAAAAGTAAAAAGCCTAAGCAAGGAAACTGGAACTCAGCAAGGAAGTTGAAGATGTAAAGAAAAATCAAATGGAAATCCTAAAACTTAAAAATACAACAAGCAAAATTTAAATTCAGTGGATAGGTTCAACAGCAGAATGGAGGGACAATGGAAAGAATCAGTAAATTGTAAAGAACAATAGAAATTACCCAATTTGAACAATACAGAGAAAACACACTGAAAGATTAACAGAATCTTAGGGATCCGTGGAATTAAAAAAAAAAAAGTCTAACTTTTAAGTCATAATGGGCTTGGAAGAAGTGGAGATGGGAGTGGGGCTAAAAAGGTATTTGAAAAAAAAATGAATGAAAATTACACAATTTTTTCAAGACACATAAATCTACATGTTAAAGAACCCTATACAGTATACTCCCAAATAAATTCATGGAAAGACACATCATAATTAAATTTCTAAAAATTAAAGACAAAGAAAAACTCTTATGGGCAGCCAGAGAAAAATTACACTTTACCTGTAGGGGAAAACATTTCAAATGACAACAGATTCCTCATCAACAACAACAACAACAAAACATGGAGGTTAGAAAAAAGTAACACAGTATTATTTTGAGCATTTAAAGAAAAGAATCATCAATCCTGAACTCTGTATCCAGAGAAAATATCTTTCAGGAATGAAGAGAAAATTAAGACACTCTCAGATGAACAAAAATGAAAAGAATGGATTCCCAGAAGACATACTCTAAAAGAATGACTAAAGGAAGTTCTCCAACAAAAAGAAAACAATAAAAGAAGGAATCTTGTAACATTAGAAGGAAGAAAGAACATAGGAAACAAAAATATAGGTAGGGGCGCCTGGGTCGCTTAGTCGGTTAAGTGTCTGACTTTGGCTCAGGTCATGATCTCACAGTTCGTGAGTTCGAGCCCCATGTTGGGTTCTGTGCTGATAGCTCCGAGCCTGGAGCCTGCTTCAAGTTCCATTTCTCCCTCTCTCTGCCCCTCCCTCGTTCATGCTCTGTCTCTCTCTGTCAAAAATAAACATTAAAAAAAAATTTAAAAATAAGGATAAATATAATAGGCTTTCCTTCTCTTGAGCTTTCTTAATTATACTTAAGAGTTGAAGGGGCGCCTGGGTGGCTCAGTCGGTTAAGCAGCCGACTTCAGCTCAGGTCATGATCTCGCAGTCCGTGAGTTCGAGCCCCGCGTCGGGCTCTGTGCTGACAGCTCGGAGCCTGGAGCCTGTTTCAGATTCTGTGTCTCCCTCTCTCTGACCCTCCCCTGTTCATGCTCTGTCTCTCCCTGTCTCAAAAATAAATAAAACGTTAAAAAAAATTAAAAAAAAAAAAGAGTTGAAGTAAAAATTGTAACTATCGTTGGTGTGGTTTTTGATGTATATTGATGAAATATTCTTTAAGATAATTATAAATAGGAAGGTAAAGGAACAAAACAGGAGGAAAAGTTTCACTCAAACTGGTAAAATGACAACATCAGTACAGCATGTAGTAGAGAGCAAGCATGTAGTAGAGTTATGCATAGTTAATGTAGTACACCTTCAGCAATCACCAATAAAGCTGTACAAAGAGGTAAATAAAAAATAGATAAATAAAAATGGAATTTTATAAAATGTTCAAGCAACCCACAGGAAAGCAGGGAAAAGAAAACAAAGAAACATAAAACATAGAGAACAAATAGAAAACAATAAATAAAATGGTATACTTAAGCCCCAACATATAGCTACATTCAATGTAAATGGTCTACGAACACCAAATAAAAGAGAAATTGGTAGATAATTTAAACATGACTCAACAATATGCTGTCTATAAGAACCTCATTTCAAACATAATGATATAGAAAAGTTGGGTATCCATCTATATCTATAGGAGATCTTAAAATCAATGAGAATAGGAAAACTCCAAAGGTAATGGTCAATGGCTAATTAACAATTTTTCAGTGTTCAACTTCAATAATAAATACAAATTAAAATTACCTTTTTAACAAAAATAAATCTTGTTGATTCTTGCTTGTTATTTTAACAAAAATAAAACTCATTATTTTTTGTGGTAATATATATAACAAAATTTGCTATTTTGACCATTATTTATATTAAAAAATCAAAACACAAATGACATGTGCCATTATATTAATTTCAGGTGTACAACATGATCATATATGTATATATTACAAAATGATCATCACAGTATGCCTATTTAATATCCATCAAGATGCACAGTTACAAACTTTTTTCCTTATGATGAAAATTTTTAAGATCTATTCCCTTAGCAACTTCCAAATATACAATATAGTATTATGAACTATTGACACCTGGCTGTATATTATTTCCCCAGGACTTATTTACTCTATTTACTTTATAACTGGAAGTTTGTACCTTTTGACCACCTTCACCATTGTGACCACCTCCTACCTCCACCCCATGTCTGATAACCACCAGTCTCTCTGTATGTATGAGATTAGTTTGTTTTGTTTAGATTCTACATACAGGTAAGATCATATGGTATTTGCCTTTCTCCATCTGCCTTATTTCATTTAGCATAAAGCCCTCAAATTTTATCCAGGTTGTCATGACAGGATTTCCTTCTTTTTTATGGCTGAAAAATATTCCATTGTATATATACTACATTTTCTTTATCCATTCATCTATCGATGGATACTTAGGTTGTTTCCATGTCTTAGCTATTGTAAATAATGCTGTAGCAAACACAGGGATGCAGGTATCTTTTCAAGTTAGTGTTTCAAATAAATACCCAAAAGTGAAACTGCTGAAACATATGGTGGTTCTACTTTTAATTTTTATTTATTTATTTATTTTGAGAGAGAGAAAGAGAGAAAAAGAAGAGAGAGAGAGAGAGAGAGAGAGAGAGAGAGAGAGAGAGAGAGAGAATGTGCACAGGTGGGGAAGGGGCAGAAAGACAGGGACAGAGAGAATCCCAAGCTTTACAGTGGCAGCGCAGAGCCCAACACGGGGCTCGATCTCATGAACCGTGAGATCATGACCTGGGCTGAAATCAAGAGTCAGATGCTTAACCAACTGAGCCACCCAGGCGTCCCTCTATTTTTAATTTTTTGAGGAACCTCCATACTGTTTTCCACAGCAGCTGCACCAATTTACTGTCCAAAATTCCAATTTATAGTGCATAAGCATTCCATTTTATCCACTTGTTATTTCTTGTCTTTTTGACAATAGCCTTTTTCTTTTTGACAATAGCCATTTCTAATAGGTGTGAGGTGCTATCTCAATGTGGCTTCAATTTCCATTTCCCTGCTGACTAGTGATGTTGAGCATCTTTTCATGTGCTTGTTGGCTTCTGTGTACTTCTGTGGAAAAATGTCTATTCAGATCCTCTGTCCATTTTTAACCAAAATTTTTTTTCTATGGAGTTGTATGAATTCTTTATATATGTTTTATTTTTTATTAAATTTTTAAATATTTATTTATTTTTGACAGAGAGAGAGCGAGAGAGAGAGAGACAGCAAGGGAGGGGCAGAGATAGAGAGGGAGACACAGAATGTGAAGCAGACTGCAGGCTCTGAGCTGTCAGCACAGAGCCCAAAGCAGAGCTCAAACTCATGAACTGTGAGATCACTACCTGAGCTTAACAGACTGAGCCACCTAGTCGCCCCTATATATATTTTAGATATTAACCCTTTATCAGATACATGATTTGCAAATATTTTATCTCATTCCATAGGTTAATTTTTCATTCTGTTGATGTTTTCTTTCACTGTACAGAAGCTTTGTAGTCTGTAGTCCCAACTGTTTACCTTTGTTTTCATTGCCTTTGCTTTTGGTGTCAAATTCAAATATTATCGCCATGACCAATGTCAAGCTTACTGACTGTTTTCTTCTGGGAGTTTTATGGTTTCAAAATGGTTTTACATTAAAGTCTTTAATCCATTTTCAGTTGAAATGTGTGTATGTTGTAAGATAGTGATCCAGTTTTTCCAAAACTATTTATTGAAGAGACTACCCTGGGGTGCCTGGGTGGCTGAACATCTGACCCTTGATTTCAGCTCAGGTCACCTTAGGATCGTGGGATAGAGCCCTGAGTCAGGCTCTGTGCTGAACATGGAGCCTGCTTGAGATTCTCTCTCTCCCACTGCCCCTCTCCCCCACTCACATGCTCTCTCTAAAAAAATAAAAAATAATAAATCAATTAAAAGTTTTAAGAAAAATTTTAAAGAGACTATCATTTCCCCATTGTATATTCTTGGCTCCTTTGTCATAAATTAATCGATCATATATCTGTGGGTTTGTTTTTAGGCTCTCTATTCTGTTTCATTTATCTATATGTCTATTTTTATGGCAATATTGTATTGATTACTATAGCTTTGTAATATAGAGTGGAATCAGGAAACATGATGCCTCCATGTTGTTCTTCTTTCTCAAGATTTCTTTGGCTATTCAGGGTCTTTTGTGGTTCCATACAAATTTTAAGATTGTTTGTTCTATTTCTGTGAAAAATACCATTAAAAGTTTGATAGGGAATGGATTGAATCTGTACACTGTTTTGGGTAGAATGGACATTTTAACAATATCAAATCTTCTAATCCATGAGCACACAATATCTTTCCATTTATTTGTGTCTTCTTTGATTTCATTCATCAATGTCATATGGTTTCCATACACAGGTCTTTCACCTCACTAAATTTATTCCTGGGTATTTCACTCTTTCCAAAGCAATTGTAAATGAGATTGTTTTCTTTTTCTGTTAGTTTGTTATTAGTGTATAGAAACACAACTGATTTTTATATATTGTTTTTGTACCCTGCAACTTTACTGAATTCATTTATCAGTTCTAGGGGTATTTTGGTGAAGTCTTTAGGGCTTCTATATATAACATCTGTCATATGCAAATTGTGATAGTTTTACTTCTTCCTTTCCAATTTGGATAACTTTTATTTCTTTTTCTTGCCTAATTGCTCTGGCTAGGTCTTCCATACTATGTTGAATCAAAGCACAGAAGTGGGCATCCTTGTGTTGTTCCTGACCTTGGAGGAAAACCTTTAAGCTTTTCACTACTGGGTATAATGTTAGCTGTGGGTTTGTCACATATGGCCTTTACATTCCCTCTTATGCCCACTTTGTTGAGAGTCTTTATAAAAAATGGAAGTTGTATTTTGTCAAGTGCTTTTTCTGAATCTGTTGAGGTGATATAATTTTAATCCTTTATTTTGTTAATGTGCTGTATACCACACCAATTGATTGATTTGTGGATGTTAAACCATCCAAGCATCCCTGGAATAAATTCCATGTGATCATGGTATATGATCCTTTTAACATATTGTTGAATTTGGTTTGCTAATAGGTTATTAAGGATTTCTGTATCTATGTTCACCAGGAATAATGATCTGTAACTTTCCTTTCTCATAGTGTCCTTAATCTGGTTTTGCTATCAGGGTAATGCTGACCTTGTAAAGCGAGTTTGGAGGTGTTCTTTACTCTTCTATTTTGGAAGCATTTGAGAAGAATTGATATTAATTCTTCCTTAAATGTTTGGAAATATATAAACCAAGGATTTATATATAAGAATTTTATTTATTCTTAATTAGCATGGTAAAAAATTAAAAACCAAAAAATTTAATGACAGAAGATTAGACAAATGATTCAAAGAATATAACTATTAAATTATCTATGTTTTGAGGGGTGCCTGGGTGGCTCAGTTGGTTAAACATCTGACTCTTGATTTCAGCTTGGGTTATGATCTTGCCCCATCTTGGGCTGTGTACTGATAGCATGTAGCCTGCTTGGGATTCTCTCACTCTCTCTCTCCCTCTCGCAAAATAGCTACACATCAAAACTTGTCTATGTTTTAAAAAATAATTACTTAAAAGAAATCTGCTGATGGTAAATGAGGCAAGTTACAAAATATTGTTTAATGTATTGCCAATTTTCTAATATTTTATAAATAAAAAGGCACTAAAAAGTTATATGCCAAAATGTTAAGACTAATTATACCTGTGGAATGAAATCAGTCTTTAAATTTTATTCTTTATAATTTTTTGTACTTGACAAGTTTTCTAGAAAGAACATAGACCTACAAGTAGGGGAGACTTTCAAATAAAGCACCAGTAAGTGACACATGAACCCCAACAAACTTTCCTTGCTCCCCTGCTTTCCTAAAATGCACCAGCACCAAAGCTCTTCCACCTTCCTCATTTCCTCTTTTCTCCTGAACACTGAAAGCAAAAGCAGTATAAGAATTCTGTAGCTTTTCCTCTAGTGTCAGCAGAGTCATGGCTTTTCACAGGTCTGGTTTCCTAGCCACACTCCACTTAACTTTTATTGAAAAACCTCACAAATGAAACTGGGTTCCTTCTATTTAGTTTAAAGAAATTAAAAGTCTGAGTAAAGCAAAGTCCAGGTTTTGGGGTAAACCACCTGGGTGGAAAACTGGGCTAAAGCAAGGCAGTTTTTCAAAGTGCTATGCCCCACGGCAGGGTAGTTTTCAATAAATGTAAGTTGAGAATATTTAAATAGCACCCAATTTACTTTTTATTCTCATAAAAAGGGAGGGATGAAAGAGCAGAGGTGCAGAAGTGGCTCCATTAAAATCCACTGCTGAGCCAAGAGCAGGGAGGCAACCTATGGAGGTTACCTGAAGTATGTATTTATACAGTTTATGGTGATAAAAAAAAAATCACATTTTTTCTTCTTTTCAGATGTATCTAGGTTTATGTTATAATCTGAAACCCTACTGAAGGACACACCTTGCTTTGGCCAGGAAATCCTTAAATTTCTTCAGTGGTTTCTTGTGGACCCATCAGAAGCTTAGATCTATCGGGCTCACATTAAGAGTGCTCTGTTCCAAGGCTGAGCAAAGTTACTCTGATAAGCAAAATGTAAGATAAAAGTTTTTTAAGTATTATTTTTAGGGAGAGGGCAAATAATTTTTATTTCATTAAAGCCTTGGAAAAATGAAGACGCTTAAATGAAGCAGAAACAGATAGGGGCAAAGCAGAGAATCTCTCACAAAGGTACAAGTAATACCTGATTTGGAGCTCAAGGCGCTGACCTGGATCCTAAGCAAATGAAACTATTTGATCCAATAAATGACGAAGTATGAGATTAATTGCAGATTTGAAAAGCATAGATTTCAATTCCCCAACGGTGCCTGAAATACTCATTATTGATGTTCTAAAGCATCTGTTCTATGTTCCATAAGTGAAACAAACAGTCAAAAACAAGCCTGCAGCATCCTGTCCTTACTTCCATTTTGACTGAAAAACTTTCTTTAAAAATAACAGCAGATAAGCGTATCTTGGTTATTCCTTGGTCAATGATTTGCCTCCTAGAAGCCTGGAATTATGCTTAAAGCTCTCAGCATTTCTGCCAGTGTGAGAGTGTGGGTAGAGAAAGAGTGGGAGAGAGGACATCGAGCCCACCCAACTCCCGGAAATTTTAAAGAAAAGACAGAACTTTCCAAGAGAAATAATCATTTTGGTAAGTGAAACCATTTGTAACTTTAGAGGAGTTTTTTTCTTTCCCTCCAACATATCATAAGAAAAATCCACACTATGCACTAATAAGCTATAAAGCTTTGGTTTAAAAAGAAGGGTCAACAAGAGCTAAAACCACTAATGTCATACTTCAAGAAGGAAAAGTGGAGGGCAGTGACGGCCCAACACTTTCATGATCCCAATAAAAAGTCTCACCCAGGCTAAAAACTATCTGCCAAATTTATGCCAAGAGCAAGCTTTACAGCCAAGCTAAAATCTTCTGTGCATATAAGGAGTGCTGTAAAAATAAAGGCATATTCAGCATCCTGGGAGAGTCTTTCACTTACAGAAATAAAGCAGAATTATCAAAATAGGAAGATAGAAGCTAGACAGGAGAAAGAGAAACAGAAGACAAACTGAAACAGAGAGAGGGGTAAAAAGAGTGAAGGAGAGACAGGGACAGACCAAGACAGTTAAAACCAAATGTAAACAGCCAGTCTAACATACTCCAGAGGGTGGTCTGCTCCCCTCGCAAACAAAACAAGCTCCATTTTTGAAGACAGAGTACCTTCTGAAGACTGAGTGAAATGTATTTATATGCAAAAACAAACATCCCTAAAGTCAAATCCGTTTGGGCAGAACTATTTTGAGGTTCCTCTTTTTAAGGAGTGAAGCAGCTCAAGGAGTTAATTCCTGTTCTGTAGTCCCCACCAAAACTCCCATGAAATGGCTAATTTCAGTTCAGTCAAGAAGTCAACATATTCCTTATCAAAATCAGTGATGAATCCCTTTCCCTTAAGGGACTATCAGAGCTGCCTCAGAATACTGCAAATGTAACCAAACAATATACGATCACAGATTTTACAATCAGAAAGGTCTCTACATATCTAATCTAACAAACTTACCATAGGAATCAAATGAGGATCAGGAAAGAAACTGTCATACTGTCACAATCTGAAACTGGAAGAAATGGATGGTGTAGGAGGGGGTGGGATGACGATTTCTGAGATTTAAACTGTTGCTTAAAATATCAGAATGTAATCTATTGTTAATGGAACATGTCTTCCAAGAAAATTACATATTAGTTAAGAATACAAGCTCTGGCATTAGACTGCCTGGCTTCCAACATAGGATCTACCACTTCTCAAAGTCAGTGTCCTCAATTATAAAATGAGGACAATACTATAGCCAGTCTCCAAAGGTATATAAACATAAAATATATAGAAAACAAAAACTTTGGGATACAGTAAAAGCTATTGCTGCATCATCATCATCATCATCATCATCATCATTATTATTGAAATAAAGTAACAAGGAGAGAACATTTAATGAGTCCTTGTTGTGTACCAAAACTTTGATATAGTAAAAGCTATTGCTGCTGCATCATCATCATCATCATCATCATCATCATCATTGAAATAAAGTAACAGTAACAGGGAAAGAACTAACATTTAATGAGTCCTTGTTGTATACCTGGGCTATGGCCAGAATCTTTACAAATGTCCTATGAATTTTCCCAATAGGAGACAGGTGTTCTTATATTCTTCTTAAGGAAAAAGAGACGCAAGGTCATATACCTGGTTGGCTATAAGGACAGAATTTACACTTGACCACAAAGTTCATGTACTTCTGCTACATGTAACCTGCCTATTCTAAAAATGCACCTATCAAAAATAAAATTTAATAGAGAGCTACATAAAACACATTCATGACAAAGAAATTCAGATGGCATTGCCAAAGTGGAAGATAGTACAGCATATATAACTTTTCTGAGTCATAGTTCCTTATTCTGAAAAAAGGGAATTACAGTTGATCCTTGAACAACATGGGTTTGAACTGCATGGGTCCACTTAAACATGGATTTTTAAAAACATAAACACAATATAGTACTGTAAATGTGTATTGTCTTCCTTATGAGTTTCTCAATAACATTTTCTTTTCTTTAGCTTACTTTATTATAAGAATACAGTATATAAATACAGTATATAATATATATAACATGCAAAATATGGGTTAATTGACTGTTTATGTTCTCAGGAAGGCTTCTGGCCAACAGCAGGCTATTAGTAATTAACTTTTAGGGGAGTCAAAATTTATACATGGATTTTCAACTGTACAGGGGGGTCAGCCCCCCTAACTCTCACATTGTTCAAGGGTCAACTGTATAACAATACCTTTACCTCATGGGAATTTTATGAAGAATAAAAAAGCTAATGTATATGAAGTACTTAGCACAGTGTATTAAGCAATCAAATATTGTAAAAAAACGGTATTATTCATCATATATAAAATTTAATATGCAGCACAGGAACTGTATAGGCTGCATGTAACTCAAGATTTAAATAGAGATGTTAAATATCGTATTTATTGTCTTTTAATGTTATAACTTTCCCAGAATACATAGTCCAGTTAGGTTTCCTTCATAAGTAGGGAAACACATAATTTAAAATTATGATAATTTTCATGATCACCACCTCAAAATAATTTTGTCTCAGTCAAGGACACCTACTAGTTTGCATATAGCTATTTTTGTGCATGTTAGTGGTTTTATATTCATTAATGTTCCTTAGTAACTTCTTTCTTTATTCTTAAGACTATATTGTTTTTGTTTTATTTTTAAGCGTATTTATTTATTTTGAGAGAGAGAGCACATGCAAACAGGGTAGAGGCAGAGAGAGGAGGAGAGAGAGAATCCCAAACAGGCTTCATGCTGTCGGCACAGAGACCAACACAAGGCTTGATCCGATGGACCATGAGATCATGACCTGAGCTGAATTCAAGAGTCAGACGCTTAACCGACTGAGACAGCCAGGTGCCCCAAGACTATAATGTTAAAAATAAACCATAATAAACCAAGAACAAGCCATAATGTTTATTCTTGAAATAACAATGAACAAACTACAAGTGAAAATTCCACCTTCGACAGCAGGAGCTGACAGAGGTATCAATCCAGAGCCTTTCGGGTTTGTTAGTATTTTGTTTATGTCAACCAAATAGAAGGCAAATATTTAGTTGCCATTTTGCAGATGAGAAAACAGAGGCATAAATGGGCTGGTTAAAGATCCTGTAGTTCCCAAGCGTTAATGGACAGGAAAAGCAAGCAAATACATTTCTCTCTCACGTACACTTTCATACCCGAGTTGAATTTTTTTCTCCACCTTTTAAAGGGCCAGATATTATTTTTCAGAATTTGAAGTGGGGAGTTATTTCTGAATAAACTATACAAAACAAACAAGAATAACTTAAACATGTGAAAACACAAGTCCAGTGGATGGGATGTGAACAGCTTTTATAAGTTTCAAAGTGGCTAAGAACTCATAGATCTTTATAGTAATAAATATTGTAGTGTACAAAGGTCCTTTGGGAATCCCCACTCATATATTATGCCATGATAGATCAAGGTGTCCAGTCCATTTAGTATCAGGACATTTTTGGCTTCTTTTATGCTTTAATCCATACTTTGAAAAAGCAATTAAAAATATTTCTAAGAGAAATATCATCACTTTGCCTCCCTCTCCCCTACCCCCAAATACAGAATAAATTGTGAGTTTCAAACACTAGTATTCTTTTAGTGTGCATTTGCCCACAAGCAGATGGAAAAGAAAGTGACCTTGGGCAATCACCATTCTTTAGTGAATGCCTTTTTCAGCTTCAGAAAACATTACCTGATTGATAGTGGCTTTCCTAGCTGAAAGTAAATATTTACTGCTTAAAGAGTAAGAGTTTCTCTGTCAGCAGCAGGAATACCTACGTGAGCCATCAAAACCTTATCAAAGAGGTCTGGCCAATGGCTCCTTAAAATAGAGGTGCCACCTAAGAGTGGAAAGGCTGTAGTTGAAGAATTCTATGATGTACACAATATATGCTATAAAGAATAGGAGCACCTGGGTGGTTCAGTTGATTGAGTACCCAACTCTTGATTTTAGCCCAGGTCATGATCCCAGTGTTGTGGAATCAAGCTCTGCATCAGGCTAAGTGTGGAGCCTTCTTAAGATTCTCTCTCCCTTTGACCCTCTCCCTACACTTGTGCTCTGTCTCTCTTAATAAATAAATAAAATAAATAAATAAATAAATAAATAAATAAATAAAGACAGTTCCTAGGTCAGATATAACACCTGCTAATCATATGAATGAAATCAAGGCAGGCTATTGTGGCCAAGATGCTATTTAATACCCTGGAAGAAGTGAAGGTTTCACAGAATCATATCTTTGCTCTGCTGCCTACTAGCTATGTGACAACAGACAAGTTATTTAACATCCCTTAACCTCAGTTTCTTCATTTATGTAAATAAACAAACAAACAGCTTGCAATGGTAACCTATCAAATACTGAAAAATATGTTAGGTGTTAAACAGTTTCATTTATGTTTTGTGGATAATGCATACACATGTTCTAAAAGACTACATTGAAAAAAAAGTCTCCTTTTTATCTCTGTTCCCTAGCCACTCAGTTCCCTTCCTAAAAGGCAACTACTGTATCTAGTCAAATGCAAAAATTTGGTTTCAATATTTCATGCTGAAATGTTGAATTCATTAACATTTATTGAGTGCCTATTATGGGTCAGAACCATTCAGGGTGCTGTGGGGAGCACAAAGATGAGCTCACAGTCTAGAATGGGAAATGGTTCCCAACTAACTTTAATATGAGGTGATAAACACAACAGTAAAAGTTTAAGAGCAGCGGAGAAAGCAATTAATTTAATCAATGGGGTGAATTGGAATAAAGAGTAAAATTAAGAACAGGTTTCAAGGCAAATGAAAAGTTTCAGGCACCATACCAACATTTTACTAAGATCTCTCTAGTTTAGGCCCTCTGACTCCGGGAATTAGGATCCTACCATGGCTATAAATACTCTATTTAAAGGTATTCACTCATGGCTAAAAATTTCTAACATAGGAAAGGTCAGCCCAATAGGAGAATGTCAAAGGGACTAGTATGGATGCTGTAAGTGTCCTTTTTAGGTAGAGAGAAACAGAAGAGTGAAATGAAAGTCTTTTCTCTTCCCAATCATGCAAACATTGTTCATCTGAAAAGTATATAAACGCATCTAAAAAAGGGATTACTAACGGGAATTCAATTAAAGTTTCAAGTGTAACTTTGGTATTCTCTCCAATCTTAACATGAAGCATTTATAGAATAATTGTGGTCTTTCCAATATTCTTAGCTCAACAAAGTAAAACAGGTTTAAGACTCAAGATACCAAGTCTCACAGGGCTGCCTGGAGCATAAGTACAAGTCACTGAACTGCAATGACATTACAAAAATGGTGGCAATTCTTCAAGAAATTATTTTGGTTTAATGGAATTTAGGTCAGATATCCCTAAATGCTAATATCCTGGGTTCATGTATAAGACAGGCAAGCTTAAAAGACAGCCCTAAATAACCATACAATGATATGTCTGAAAATTAGCCCAGTATGACCAGAAAACAAAAGCAGGTCCATTGCTTTCAGTTTTCCAGGCTTGAGAAGATTCCAGAAAGCAGGAATTTGCTATAGTGAATGCTTTGTAAAGATAACCTTAAAACACAAATTCCTATGCAAGCCTAATACTACAAAAACACAACTGATTTGAGGGCCATAATTCCCTTATTTTTATTATCTGATTATGTAAAAGCTATCAAAGATGAGAAACAAACTACTTAAACATAATGCTGCTTTTAAAAAATGACATGAAAGATCATTTGAAATGCTCTGCAAAAATATTCCAACTGGGGGTGCCTGGGTGGCTCGGTCGGTTAAGTGTCTGACTTCAGCCTACGTCCTGATCTCACAATTTGTGAGTTTGAGCCCCACATCAGACTCGGCGCTGACAGCTCGGAGTGTGGAGCCTGCTTCCAGGTTCTGTGTCTCCCTCTCTCTCTGCCCCTCCCCTGCTCATGCTCTGTCTCTCTCTGTCTCTCAAAAATATTAAAAAAATAAAAATAAAAAAAAATATTCCTACTGATAACACAGTTTACTAAGGGCCCAAACAAAGAAATAGTGACAATAAACCTAAGGGCAACTCTAATAAAGAACTCTAGGCCAAGATCATATTTTCTAGGTGTAAGTGATGTAATGTAGATATAAAGATGCAATGTTATTAAATTTTAATCAGTTTATGGTATATTTTAAGCCTTATGTTCTATCAGAAATCAACAATGCAACAAATATTGATTATCTGCTCCATGACAAGCACCAATACCAGGCATGAGACCTACAAAGACAGCTCTTGTTCTTAAAGAGCCCTTTACTATAAAACATTACTTTCCCCCTCTTTTTCAAGGCATCCTATCCATAGGCATGGATAGGCAATAATAATGCCATCCAGAGTTATGTTAAACCAAGCAGTAACAGAGGAATCAGGATTCACATCTCCTGTTAAGTCATTCTGTGCCTTTTCCCCCACTATTTTCAATGGCAAATTAATCTCGATCACAATATACTTAAACACATCAGTACAAACAATGACTTAAGAACTGCTACCAGTGTCATCTCCTTCTGCTCACTCCTGCCCATGGATCACAGATGCTGTAATGTATGCTTACCCAGCTTTTTTCACCATACTCTTAGCAGCAGGAAAATAGCAAACTCAAAATGTATTATTATTTAAAGCTGCACTTCAAATCCAGGAATTTGGCTCAATAAAAAAAACAAAAACAACCCCCCCCCCATTTTGGCATTCAAAACAATCATAGCCACAAGCTGCAAAACATTAAAGTCACAACTTTTTCTGGGATTAGGATCACATCAGAGGTAAGATTTAAACTTCAGCACCCCAAAGCCTGATGATACAATGTTCTACTAATCCTATAAGAATACTCTGTTCTGTGATTACTATGATAGCTTCCTAAATACTGTGAAATATAGGAAGAGGGACAAAGCTCCTATTTTTCTTCTCTCCATTCACAACTTAGTCCCAAAGTTCTGAATATAAGCATTTTCTGTAACAACAAGCTACCTTTATAACATCCAGATAATTATAGGTTCGGGTCAAGAACTCTAGACCATATTGATTACATCTCTATGCAATAAGGACCCTCCAGCACTGTTTGTATCCACTATAACAGGGACAGCTTTTAAGTATCTGTGACACGAAGAATTTTCAGTCCTATCAATGCCAGAAATGGAAAGCCAATGACCAGTCAGGCCTGTCAGTTGTTGCCTGCAGCAATAAGGACAAGTTGGGAATTCATCATACTGGAACTTCATCTGCCAGCTGCATTCACACATTTTCACCACCTGAATAGTTGATTTTCTTCAACTCCCATGTGACTCATTTCAGCATACAGTGTTTTGAAATGAATATTTGATCAGTCAGGGTAAAAGGAGATTTGGACTTATCTGAGGTGTCACCATAATGCACTTTAAGTAATTCTAAGTATCAGGAGCTAGGTGTCTTAGGTCCCACGCTTTGCATATTTCTGAGATGGGCCTGTGATCCTAATTAAATATGATTCAGTGGGATAAGCCATGTAAAAGCACCTAGCACAGTGTTGGGCACAGAGCTGTTTATCAATAAATACTGGCTTTCCATATCTTTTACTTCTATCTAATGGTGAATATCCTAAAGATTCCTCATAGATCCCTGGGAGATGGGGATCTCATACTGCCAAAGAAACTTAAGAATCACCCTAATTTTGTCATAACTCTAAACTCTCACCCAAATATGAACCCAAGAAATAAAGAAATACAGTGGAGTTTTTAAAATTGCTTCATGATTTAAGGATTTCAACAGTTTGCCTCTGATATGCCTTCATGTGATTTTGTTTTTATCCTACTTGGGGTATAGTGAGCTTCTTGAAACTTTGAAAGTTCAGGTCTTTAAGTAATTTTGGAAAATTCTCAGCCATTCACTTTTTTTTTTTTTTTGCCCTTTCCCTCCTTGTCATCCATGTGTAACAACCACATACATTAGACAGTTTAATATTACCCCACATACTTGTCACACTGAGTTGTTTTATTTCATTATTTTCTTCTCTCTGTGCTTCAGTCTGATAATTTTTGACTTGTTTTTGAGTCTCTGATCCTTTTCTTCTGCATCCAGTCAACTATTAAGCCCATTCCACAAATTATTTATTTAAGGTATATTTTTCAGTTTTAGAATGTCAGTTTGATTCTTTTATGAATTTTGCCCAACTATTCCTCACTCCAATAAAGAAATAATATTCAAATGTAGGTTTTCATTTTAAAAATTACATGTAACATTATACAGAAATATTAAAAACTTCTTTCTAAGATTAAGACAAGAATGTTCAATATCTTCACTTCTATTCAGCATTTAGCTGGAATGTCTAAGCAAGTACAATAAAGAGGAAAAAGAAATAAAAGGTATAAAGATGAGAAAGAAAGAAAACCATCTTTGTTTGCAGATCAATGACTACATAGTAGAAAATCCAAAGGAATCTATTAGAATACATGAATTTAGAAAGGAGGGCACTTGTGATGAGTGCTGGGTGTTGTAGGTAACTGATGAATCACCAAATCCTACACCTGAAACTAATATTACACTATATGTTAACTAACTGGAATTTAAATAAAAACTTGAAGATTTAAAAAAAAAAAGAGGTTTCTGGATACAAGTTCAACATACAAACAAAATTATGTAGTCTATATGCTATGAAAAAAAGTCTGAAAAATGAAACACAATACGCTATTTATACTAGCATCAAAACATCAAATAATTGAAGTAAATTTTATAAAATATGTTTAAGACTTTTACATTGAAATGTAACAGTAGTAGGAGAAATTAAAAAGGCCTAACTAAATGGAGAGCTATAAAATGTTCATGTGTTGGAAGACTGAATATTTTTAAGATGTCAATTCTCCAAAATTTGATCCAATGAAATCTCATCTAAATTTCTGTAGAGATGATTATACATTTAATGTGTATGTATATGAGGATATAGTTATATCTCAGTGATTTTCAAACATTTTTTGATTCAGGACCCTTTTGTGCTCTTAAAAATTGAGGTTTCCAAAGAGCACAAAAGGTTTATGTATTTTATATCTATCAACATTGAAAACATTTATGTATTAACTCATTAAAATACAAGAAACTCTCTATGTATTAACATAAGTGATATTTTTTATTCAAAATTTCCAAAGTGAAAAATAATGAGAAGAATGTAATTTTTACTTTTTTGGACAGAAACTTTTATAATAAACAACAGGTAGATTCTCTTATCAATTTGTGCATTCAATCTGTTGTGATATGTTGTTTTGGTTGAGTATGTGAAGACAAGTTGGCCTCACTCAAAAATGTAACTGGAGAAGGATAGAGCATATTCAGATCCTGAGCCTTTTCAGATTCTTAGAATATTCTTCTTTGAGATGATCCTTAACAAGTTAATTGAAACGATATCAATTAACTTTTGTAGTCTGTTACATGAAAATCCTTTGTCCTTTCTTACATTTGGAATGAGTCCATTAACCATACATACTTTTGTAATATAATAAAATTGGTCTTTCAGAAAATATTTCAGATCTCCAAATGTGGATTTATATTATTATATGACATAAAAATATCACACTGGTTAATATCACCACCTATCTCATCAGAAATGTCTTTAAGTATTGGGAGCTTATTAAATAGTGGTAGATACATGGATATATGATTTTCAATTTTCTAAGTTTTAATTGAAAATGAGTTTTATCATTGGTAACAAATTTTGTCAGTTGTTTTCTTTGAAGTGGCAGGCCTATTTTGTTTATTTTTGAGAAAATTTTTGCCAAATACCCAGGTTTGAATAAACAAAGTTTGTCAGTTGTTCTTTCTAATAAAATAGTATTCCATGAAAATAGTTGCTAGTTCAGTTCACAATAATCACACAAGTGCATTTTGTCAAGACAACTATCATTCATTAATTCAACTGTGATATATAGAATAATAAAAAGAAGTATACAAGCAGCAAAATTGAATAAAATTTTCACATGTCAATGATTTTGTCTGTATCATAGACATTCTTAAGTAATTGTAGCTTTTTTAAACTATGAGTGAGTACCCATAGCTACAAGCATAGTTTGGTACCACTGCTTTCACTATGCTAAGATGCCATCAGTTTTATCAACCATTGCTTCTGCATCATCTGTACTTAATCAACACAGCATAAAAAAGAAAGGCCAATAATCACTTCATATTACCATAAAAATAGCTTTCAAGCACCGATCCCTTAAAAGTGTCTTGGGGACTTCCATAGGTCAGTGGACCACACCATGAATTACTGGTATGTATATACATACACATGTGTTTGGAAATGCAAAGAATCTAGAGTAGCCAAGACAGACATGAAAAGCAAAAGTGAAGATATTAAACTGCTATATCTCTTACTAAAACGCTACAATCTTAAAACAGTATCATATTGGTGTAAAGGCAGATACACACACACACACACACACACACACACATCAAAGGAACAGAATAGAGAATCCAGGAAAAACATGGATTTTTTAAAAAGGCAGCAATGAAATTCATTGGAGGAAAAAAGTATCTTTTTGATAAATAGTGCCAGAAGAAATTGCATGGAAGAAACTGAACCTTGATCTTTGCCTTATAGCATGATAAAAAATAATTTGAAAAGGTTCATATACCCAAATGCAAAAGCCAATACTATACAATTACTAGAGAAAAGCATCATTCAAGACTGGGTGGAATGGGGAAAAATTTTTGTTTAAAACACAAAACATAAAAGGAAAAACAGTGGAAAAATTGGACTTCTGGCTGTCAAAAACCACCAATACGAAAGTGAAAAGGCAATAAACTAAAAGGAAATATTTGTAAAATATGACAGAAGACCTACATCCAAAATATTTAAAGAATTTAAGTGCAATAAGACAACAGACCACATAAAAGTTCACTTCACAAGTACATTACAAAAGAAGATCTCCAACTGGCCAGAAAGTATATTCAAGGTACTCAGTATTGATATTCATCAGAGAAAAGCAAATTGAAACTACCGTTTACATTTACAAGAATGGCTCATACATTTCTAAGAATGAAAAATGGCATAGTCATTTTGGAATACCTTCTTGGAGGCTCCTAATAAAGCTAAAGACATGCCTACTTCTTGAGCCAGCAATTCCAGTCCTAGGTATATGCTCAAAATATATGCATGTATATGTAAAAAAAAAAAAGTGCATATGTCAAAAAAGAAGGCTTGTACAATAAAGTTTATACCAGCTTTATTCATAATAAGCTAAAAGCAGAAAACAGTAGGACAATGGATATATAAAAGCATTTTTTTAATGTTTATTTTTGACAGAGAGAGAGAGAGAGAGAGAGATTGTGAGTGGAGGAGGGACAGAGAGAGAGGGAGACACAGAACCTGGATTAGGCTCCAGGCTTCTGAGCTGAGCTGAAGTTGGCCACTTAACCAACTGAGCCACCCAGGCTCCCAGGACAATGGATACATAAACTGTGTTATATTTGTACTACATTGCAATGTAAAAAGAGGAACTAGTAACACATGTAACACCTGGATGAACTCAAAACCATTAAGAAGCCAGACACAAAAAAGTATCTATAAAGTTTAATATAGATAAAACTAATTTATGATGATAAAACTCATAGTGGTCATCTCTAGCTCAAAGGTAGTATTGACTGGAAGGGGCATGAAGGAACTTTCTAGAATGATGGAAATATTCTAATTTATTCTGAGTAGTGATATACATAGGTATGAAAGTTCATCAAGTTGTATGATTAAGATATGTACATTTCTGCTACATATAAATTTTACCCTGATTTTTAAAAATTCTTCAAAGGTGATCCAAAGTACAAGTTTATCAATTTCTCAAGCTGGAAGAGGCTTTGGAAATAATCTACTTCAATTCCTTCATTTTATGGTAGAAAAGTCTTGGGTTTTGAAGCAATTTCCCAAACAGGTAATTACAGGCAAAGTTGAGAACAGAGCCAAAGATTCACAAGTTACTAGTCTCTATTCTTTACACTACACCAACCTTACAAAACAAGACTTTTTCCTGGGAACAATTATTTTCACTTCGATTATTTGCTTTAGCTTTTCTCTGACAGTTTTCAACAATATCCAGGGGACTATCATGAGCTCTGGTTCTGACTAGTTGCCCGGGTGAGGTCCCAGGCTGCTTTTTAATTGCTCACTGGGCTTATATATTCAATGGAAAGAGACTCTTTTGTTTCTTTCTAAGTTTATAGATGGCACCTATAAGCATAAGCCTCTCAGGCTCTTGGACACAATTTAAAATAGCGTGGCACTAACAGTTTGACACTAACGTCACTAAGACAAATGGAATTCCCGGTTCAGACTTAAACAAATTCTAATACTGCCCCCAATATTGTCCCTCTGCCACCACAGTCTCAGGCAACAGACTGCATAAACAGTCCAGCCTTGTATTAAAGATGTAGTAATAAAGGTACAAAAAAGGAAAGTTGGGTCTTTTGGCCAAAAAGCCCCTTGTAAATATGTGGCACCCCGGTATATCAACAGTAGGGAGAATTCCATCAATTCCTTCTCAAAATGCTTAGGAAAGACTTAAAGTCATGTCAAGGACTTGGTGCTTGCAATAGAGAAAGCAAAGGCGAGGTTTTAGTTGACACAAAGATTTATTCAAAGAAGCAATGTGTCAGCAGAAAAAAGCTTTCCCAACAGTTTCTTCTACTTCTGTTTACAATTTCTTCATCTTCAAGTGGGGTACTTTTTTTTCTTAATTGTGCTGAGCTAAAATTTTCCACATTGTTAACTTGAATTTCATCTTCTAACATCCTATAAATATTAGAAAGAAGAATGAGAGGAATATTTAAGTCAGAAGGAGAGAGATGTGGCTGATCACCTTCCTCATGGGCAAAATCAGGTCTTTTCCCTATGCTCTTAATCTCTAACACCTATTTTTGATTCTATACGGACAAGTAGGTGTTCATTAGAGTTGAAACAAAGCATAAACTTCCTCTTTTCTAATAAAAAAGCCAGTCTTAATATCTGAATTCGAATATTTGCTAACTGTCTCAAGCATAAATAGTGTCAAAGTAAAATTGCTGACCTCCTTTTTCCTCTCTGAGGGACTGTTCACAGTTCACGACTAAGCCTTCTTTTAATTTCATCCTCATCCATAATCCTCTTACTGATCCCACATAGGCTTTGAATACTCAAGGTACAAGTATGCCTGGGGTTTTCGTCACCTTATAATCACAAAGAATATATGGAAGTCCATTAAATGAAAGCCACATCATGTATTCAAAGAAATATATCAATATTTCTAAAGAACTTTATATCCTTTATATCTGAGAATTATTTTAGGAAATAATGAACATGTCCCTGCCAAAAAAAGAAAAACAATTTTTTTTGTGTGGGGAACCTTAAACTCTTTTTACAGACGCAGAGAAGACTAGATAGGTAGGAAACATCACTTGTTGAAAGTTTCAACAAATGTTCAAAACCACGATTATAATGTCATGGCTTTCATCATTCAGCTCTAGTTTTTAAAATCACGGCACTAAGTTGCCTCACCATTGGAAGACTAATGGTGTTTCTTACAAATCTCTTTGCTTCTTACCACCAGCATCTCTTGTGTCTCTGATAGCGGTAAGACACAGTGACTAAGCTTGTCTGCCTCAGATTGGAATGGCAACTGTAGATACAATGAAATATAATCCCTAGGAATATTCTTCCCCCAGCATATCAGAAAAATCTCTGTAAAATAAAAGCATGCCCCAAGGGAACGTCCTTCCTTCCAGCAGAGGTTTGACTTAAATAATCTCCTTGTTGCCTACCCAATCATACTTCTCTAGTAAGTACCTTTTTTAAAACAAAACGTCTGATGCATCAAATGACAAATACACAAAGCAGGCACAAATGATCGTTACAAAATCAGTCAGAGCAGGCCCAAAAAAATTATTACAAAATCCACCAAATCAAATCAGTTTGGGTTTTAAGTATATCATTTTCTTCAGTACACAAATTACTTTGCTAATGGGAAAAAATGGGTGTCGAAAAAGTATCTCCTGAATTAACAAATCTCTTGGAAATTATTTAGATTACTTCAACTGTACAACAAAAATAATATTTCTCTTAAGTCAAGAACATCAAATACTAAGTCTGGAACTTTGTCCTTATTTGTAGAAATACTTGACATAACACTAATACCTTATTTATCAAAGCCTACTCTACAGGATAAGAACTCATTTTGCTTAACTGTCACAATTTTCCTTCTACTGTCATCTTCCTCAGGAATGTACATAAATACTGCTCCTACCACTTCCAATAACATTTTCTCTATTAAAATGTTTACTTTAGTAGAGTTTGACAAAGAGGCCTGCTCTTCATATGAACCAGGCATGCGTTTGTCTTTAAATCTCAGTTGCTTTGAGTTCTTTCTTGGTAAACATCAGTTTCCATAGTAAAACCACAAATGAGGAGAAGCAAACTTAGGATGAACCAGATCTTTCTAGGCTTTCTGCCTGGAGGGCTCAAAAGCAACTTTAGAGCTGTTATTAAGTTACTCAACAGGTATAGCCTACAGGTCTGGGAATGAGAGATCAGTCACCAATGTGAGAAACAAAGTTTGAATAGGATATTGGCAGCTATATTTCTACTTTTTCTTCAGAGGTCCTATAGCTTTATCAAAAGAAGGACACAGGTTATAAAAAAAACAAACAATGAAAAGAAATTCTTAGATAGCTGACCAAAAGGAAATGTACAGAGAAAAAAAGTACTTCATCTAGAAATATTATCTATGATTTGGAGACACTGATGTTAATGAAAAATGGAGTAGTTCCTTCAAATCTCATTTGTTCTACGTAGCCTGTGTGTATAAGGGTAAAATCCTATAAAGTATCTTTCCAGAATGGTCTTCTTCTTGGTCAAGAAGGGAACATCTCATAATTATCTAAACTCAAAATTTAGCTAGGATAGTACATTTTGACTCACCAAAGTTCAGATGAAACATGCTGTGGGAGTGACATCTACTTATAAAGCAGTTATAGTTCTGCCAGTCTAAATACACATATTTATATAGAGACAGTAAGAAGCTGGTTCGTAGGTATCTACAGGCATAGAATTTATGCCATGCCTAAATCACTGAAGTTAATAAGCAAAACATATATATTTTGGGAAACGTATTTTGATGTGAAGGAGTGAAGCACAGATATACTAGAGGATCAAGAAATTATAAAAACAAAATTTCTTAGCAAAAGTGGTATAATGCTCTGCTGATCTCTTTTAGTTTGAACAGAATAACATTGCCAGATAGAGCTCTAAAACATAACATGCTATAAATAAATAAAGGTATAAATAAAACATTTTCATTTTGAAAATTGTTACAACTGTCAAAGATCTAGTCATATCACATTAAATTTCATTTCATTAAATGCCTCTGAAAAGTAATCATATGAAAAATAATTACTGCACCACTAGTTTAGAAAGAGCAAATGCTGTCACTAAAATAGAAGGATAGTTATAAAATGTGCCACAAGAACAATTAAAAAGACAATACATTTAATTGTATAAATTGCTTGAAGGTTAAGACAAAGCCATGAAGACCATTCAGAGGAGGCACCACAGTGGTCATATCTCTATGCAAAGGCGATCAGAACTCCAGATAAGCATCTTCATAATATGCAGCTGACTCCAATGGCCATAATCAGAGAAGTACTTCCTGGTTCAGGGGCAGTTATACAAATTTATTAGACTCTTTTTAACAGAAAAATCTAAAACAGAATTTTCCCATGAGCTTCTTTTTATAAGGAACCCGAACCATTTAGTCTCTAACTTCCCTAAATATCAGTAGAAAAGTAAGTCTGTTACAACACCGGTCCTACTGGATAAAGTAGATTAAGTTTCCCCAACAAGATATTATTTTCACTCACTTAAAAAATACGTTGAACAATAGGGATCCAAACCATTTGAGAGGCAGAGAATTATTCATAATAGTCCAACTCCTCATCTATAGGGTTTCTTTAGCTCCAAGTTACAGAAAGCAGCACACACATTTCATTGTTCTGTCTCAGAAAGGAACTATGGCTTTCTGGAATGAAAACAGGCTTAGAAAAATAACAACAGAGCTTAGTCACCAAGAAGCTCTTTCTCTACTCAAAAAGATTATCACTTTCAGGCAGAGGCTCAGAGCTGTAGAACAATACCCTAGAATCTCCTACAATGTGTCTCTGATGGAAATATGAGTGAATCAAGGGCAAAGATCTGTTTCCTTTTTTAAACATCATTTTAAAAACTCTTCTTGCAGCAGATTTAAATCAAACTATGGTTGCCAATAGTGCACTGATATTCCTCTCTGTGGCATGAGGATATCTTTACAAAGAGCTAAAATTGATATACTGCTATATGATAAATGTGGAGTATCATTACCTCAGAGTAAAGCGCTGAATATGGCAACTTTTAATAACGCACAACAACTGCTTTAGTGATGTGTGTTTTACTTGACTGGGAGTCACCTGACTCTAAAACATTAATAATATGGCAGTTCAAGAATGTTAAACCCCTACAACAAAGGCTACTACTGTAACCTTGAATAAAATACTTTAGGTTACAATACATCACTTCCAGGATTCACAATTTTTAAATGATAATTCCAGATGAGCAAGATCTCTTAGCACTCTCAGATCGAAACTATCAAAGAGATTTATTGTTTGAGACACCTATCTCAATATTTCATTCAATGCAGGGAAGGAAGGCTAGAGACTTCACACATTTCTGTGCTTGTTTCCAGGGGACAAGCATGGTTGCCAAGTGAAAGCAGAAGGACAAGTATGAGCCCTCTCGAGCAAGAGTCTACACTACAAACGAAGGCACAGCCCTGGATGCGGACAGCTCAATCAGACACAAGGTCCGATCCACTGAGAGAAAAAAAATCAGAAAGCTAAGAAAACGTACAAAACCATTTAGCTTTCAAACTTCAAAATACATCCAGACACAGAATCAGAAACAGAAGCTTTGGTCTTTAAAAAGTGACCTTCACAAATCAGTTTTGTGTTTGTTTCCATTTTCTTTCACAGTTTAAGCCTCAATCAAATCAGCAGTCTCTGGGGATTTTGAAATTGCTATAGATTAAAATCCTGTCTGACTCAACTGTTTGACTAATGCCGAGTATTTAATAATTCCACTCAGGAGAGACTTTTTCTTGATGAAACCCTGCTGTATGCTAGCTTCAGATGCTCTGCAGCTGCACCATAATATAAAGCATCACTGTCCTTATTTTCTTTATCAATGCATTCAGAGATGAAAAATGTATTATTATAAACAGTTCTATTACTTGGCAGACCTGGCAGAACACAGTTTTACAATACTAATGCAGCAACTATCACCTACAGAGGCAAAGACCTACTTCCAGATACTAATGATACATAACCATGGCTTGGTTCCAAGGATAGGTGGTTAATAACTGTGATAGATAGACTAAAGTTAAGTTAATGAATTTCTAAACTTTATGCTTTCAATAATAAAACCATTTAAGTTACAGCACTTGGACTCTACTTCCACAGATCGAGCACTTTGATACTCAACAGGTTGAGTAAATTGAATCCATATATTGTATTTATGTTCTCTGTCAAGGTTGCTTCTCCACATTTGAGAGATCAAAGGCAAAACAGTGATCAACCCTGTAGCCTTCAATACTGTGTTCATTACATTTAATCAAGTGCCAAACCCACAGCATCATTCACCAAACTTAACAATACTTAAATGCATGGCATTGTTTAGCAACAAATATAGGCACAGTATTTGTTTAACAGATACACACATACACACGTGCACACATATCCCAAAACAAACAAAAAAGAAGAAGAAGAAGAAGAAGAAGAAGAAGAAGAAGAAGAAGAGGAGGAGGAGGAGGAGGAGGAGGAGGAGGAGGAAGGCAAAAAAAAAATACCATTCTCTACATTGTGCAGGAAAAGAAATTTAAAATGCACGGAACTCTCCAGCACACATTTTAGAGGTGGTTTTCTACCTGAGGCAGCATCAATCACGGTGGAAATTCCCCTTCGATCAGAGACTGGACGGGATGACCCTGGCATGCTGACTGGGTCAGAGCGGACTGGCTGGATCCTGCAATGCAATTTAATTTAATTCACATATGTTACTGGCATCAAAACTGTCGCATGCTACAACAGACCTTAAATCAGGAATGCTGGAATAGGCCAATCCATTAAAGAACCATTCATTCTAAAACTAGACAAACGGGGGAACTGTAGTTCCTAATTCTTGCACAAAGCTGAAGGACTGCAAATATTCCCTACACTCCGGGCCCCTTCTTCTCTTTGTAAGTTATTCAATAGATTTTAAGTAAGGGATCGAAAAATTGACATTAATTCAAAAGGATAAATTTAATATAATGGGAAAGGAAACAAAATACTTTATACCAAAACCTTTGACATTTCCAAAGGACAGATATGAGAGTTATAACACTCTTAAAATTCATGAATAGCACCATAGCTAGTAACACATGCCATAAAACACAGCATACACTAGATATAAAATTTTGAGCAACTCCCTTACGATCCTTAATGAAGGTTACTTTATATATGACAAGAAGCAGAGGAAAACAAAGCTGTGTTCAAATGTGTGGGCCAGAGGCTTAGCTAGGATCACTACCATCTGAGTTACCTCCATAAAATTACCAATTAGCATGTGAGAATCAATTAGAGTTTCATCAGAACTGAAATTTACTACATATAATTTCAAGTTGTTTAGGAATGATAAATCTACAAATACAGAGTCTATTTCCAGCTGTCTTAGATTAATACTATTAACATAAAAATATCTGTATGGCTAGAAGATCTGAGAGCCTAGGCAACATAGAGGAATAAAAACTTGTCATAGCAATACAAACATGCATTTTTGGCAAATTCATTCATTCATTGAGTATTTGGTGAATATTAATCATGCATCAGTATTATTTTAGGAACAGGCAGAAATGAAACATGAAATGTAAGGTGTACACGTGGATATATGGTATAGCAGGTGCACATTCCTGGCTGATGCAAAAGAAAAGTGTGAAAATGAGTGCAATAGGTAATAAAAGCTCAGAATGAGAAAATGGGGGAATGAATACATGGTCCACAGCAGACAGATCTTGTGGAGCTGTAACAGGAATTGGATGTGAATACAGTAACAGGATGTGTGCATATGCAGAGGAGCAAGAAGTGCTCTTTAAGCACAGAACTGGAACAAGAAGACCGTTGGATTGATGACTAAGCATGGCAAATGCAGGGCATCTTGAGGAGCATGATTTGGCAGAAGCATAGAGTTCATAGTGGATACTGGCGGAAGAGAAGCGGTTGATAAGCGCCATGGACAGGTTATAGAAGCCTAAAATACCAAGTACAGACTTCAGAAAAAGAGTAGTTATTGAAAGCTCAGTTTAAACTTACGTGTATTTGTTGTGTGAGTAAAAGAAATGGGAGACAGGTGAAGGACAATGCATTTGATTCAGCATTGGAAGATGGAAGCTAGAAATACTGAGATACAAATACTGGTCACTGCTATTGTAGGCAACATGTACCACCCAGCATTCGTTCTACCCCAGCTGATTTTGCTAAACCAGTCATGGTAATCTCATCATCTCATGGCAGAGATTAGTCAACTCCATGATGGGCAGGCCTAAGCAAATTTGGGCCAGTGGGAGAAGAGGAGCTGGTGTCTGGAAAAGATGTTTTCTGGTTCTTAAGAGAAAAGAAGCTAGACAGATATGATCAATTTATCCAAAGTAAAGCCCCCTCCTGGTCTAAATAGTTTAAGTGGGCTAATAAATTTCCCATTATTAATTCAATCTATATTGGGGTGTCTGAAAAATCCAGAGTTATGGGTGGCGTGTACATGGGGTTATAGATGAAACAAGGCTGGTCACGAACTGATGTGTTGAAGTCGGCAACAGATACATGGGGACTTATTCTATTATTTTAACTTTTAATATGGTTATATATATTTGAAATTTTTCCATAATAAAAATGACAAAAATAAAAACAAACTGGTAGAGGTGATGGAAATATCCTGGAATTAGATAGTGGGGATATTGCTCAAAATAG
Source organism: Neofelis nebulosa (assembly GCF_028018385.1). Classification (NCBI taxonomy): domain Eukaryota; kingdom Metazoa; phylum Chordata; class Mammalia; order Carnivora; family Felidae; genus Neofelis; species Neofelis nebulosa. Next base: position 49,883,858 of record NC_080797.1, read on the forward strand.
TGAATATACTAAAAACCACTGAATTATGCAGCGAATTTTATGTTATGTGAATTATGTATCACTTAAAATAAAATAACATGAATAAGGTCTGAGAACCTAATGTATAACATGGTGACTATAATTGATAACATGGTGTTACATGAATGAAATCTGCTAAAAGAGGAGAACTTAGAGGTCCTCAAAAAAAATCACTATATATATATATATATATATATACATATATATATATATAATATGCATATTATATATATACACACACATTAAATATGTGAGCTGATGGATGTGTTAATTAAGCAGATGAAAAAAATAAAATAATAAAGGAAAAGGAGCTATTCTTGAGTAGAAAACTAGACTTTGTATCTCAGCTTCTTTATGTGATCTATTTCTTAGGTCTCTGAATAAATATTTCATTCACCTTTTTTACAGTTTAAATCCCTCCCCCAAGTCAGGAGCTGCCATGAGTTTAAGCCACCCCGGATGTCCTTATGAATATGACAGTCAACTCAACACCTGCCTGTTCCCCATTTAGATCAGGATCTAGGGAGGCAGACTATCAGAGCACCACGTAATTCTTGGTGATACCTTATGGAGTGCAGGACAGGGTACCAGATGTTAAAGGGTTAGGCTGTATCAAAAACATCTAAATAAGTTTTTACAATTCAAAGGACAAAATAAGGCTAACAGCCATGGTGTCATTGTACATAAGCCTAAAGAAATGTAGAAGAAATAGAGGTGAGGCACTAAGAGCAATAGTAAACAGGAATGAGGAGAATGTAAATAGTTGCATTTCTAGCTGGATGCTGGGCAGGAAATGGTACTAAACAATCCACTTGCGACTGAAATGATGTAAGTCAAATCTGAATTTCCCATCAAAACTGTGTTCTAATGGAAGTTAAGATTTTAACCAAGAGTCTATATGCTCATTATAAGAAAAAGGAAAGCCCCTAGGGAAAATTCTAGAAGGAGTTCAGAAAAGTAGCTTTGTCTGAAGAAGCAAGTTAGAGAGCTCTTAGATGAAGGGCTCTGTCTGAGGTAAAGAGTAATTAAGCAAGCTGGAGGTCACAAAGCAGAGGAACAGAGCTGTCTACATAGGAAAGCTAGAGATGTCCTCCAAAGAAAAGGGACAGGGGTTTACTACAGCACCAGGTGACAGTCATCAGAAAAAAAAAAAAAAAGAACTTGTGAATAGTTCAATAAAGAGAATATATATAGTTTTATGAGTCATCTATTTTAAATGCTTATTATTATTTTTATTTTATTTTTTATTTTTTAAATTTATATCCAAATTAGTTAGCACATAGTGCAACAATGATTTCAGGAGTAGATTCCTTAGTGCCCCTTACCCATTTAGCCCATCCCCCCTCCCGTAACCCTCAGTTTGTTCTCCTTATTTATGAGTCTCTTCTGTTTTGTCACCCTCCCTGTTTTTATACTATTTTTGTTTCCCTTCCCTGTGTTCATCTGTTTTGTCTCTTAAAGTCCTCATATGAGTGAAGTCATATGATACTTGTCTTCCTCTGACTAATTTCACTTAGCATAATACCCTCCAGTTCCATCCACATAGTTGCAAATGGCAAGATTTCATTCTTTTTGATTGCCGAGTAATACTCCACTGTGTGTGTGTGTGTGTGTGTGTGTGTGTGTGTGTGTACCACATCTTCTTTATCCATTCATCCATCGATGGACATTTGGGCTCTTTCCATACTTTGGCTATTGTTGATAGTGCTGCTGTAAACATTTGGGGTGCATGTGCCCCTTCGAAACAGCACACCTATATCCCTTGGATAAATACCTAGTAGTGCAACTGCTAGGTCGTAGGGTAGTTTAAATGCCTTATTATTAACATTAAAGTACATGAGTGACTTAGAAACATGAATAACTACACACTAAATCATTAAGTTGAGGACTGATGACTTCCTGAAAATGGACTGGCTATCTAAACCAGATCACATTTAATAGTTGGTACTGGTGAAAACTGGCGTAACACTCAGTACTGCCACTATTGCCTAACATCTTGGAGGAAAAGTCCCACTTCTGAAAAGCTGAAGATCTGCTAGGTTAAAAAAAAATGTATAGAGGAAAGAAATAAAGTACAAAGCAAACAAAAAATTAAAACACTGAAAAAGGTATTACAGGAGGCATGTTCCATTATATGAATTACTCTTTTTTTAAATCTTTTAAATGTTTATTTATTTTTGATAGAGAGAGAGAGAGAGAGAGAGAGGCAGAGAGAGAGGGAGACAAGGAATCTGAAGCAGTCTCCAGGCTCTGAGCTGTCAGCACAGAGCCCAATGTGGGGCTAAAACCCATGAACCGTAAGATCATAACCTGAGCTGAAGTCAGACACTTCACCAACTGAGCCACCCAGGTGCCCAACTCTTTTTTGTTTTTTTTTAAAGTTAGCTCTACACTCAGTGTGGGGCTTGCACTCACAACCCTGATATCAAGAGTCACATACTCTACCAACTGAGCCAGCCAGGTGCCCCCCATGAATCACTCTTAAGGAAGAAACATTTGGGACTAATCTATCTCTACAACACCTTTTGCATTGTTAGAAATGATATTGACAAAGAGATATATAAAAATATATTTCCAACATATGATTGGGACATATTTTTCCATAATTTTTAAAGAGATTCAAGAAAAGTGTCTATTTTAGACTTAAATAAGATACATTACAGAACTTTTTACAAGAGAAGACAAAGAAAGGGAGATTACATTGCATTAGACTAAGTCCTTCATTGTTATATCCTAATGTGTCAAGTCTGGGTGTAACAAATTAAACTGGTTAGCAAACCTGAGACCTAAAAAAGTCAAGAAGTTCTCCATTGCATTAAAAAAAAGATCTTTAATAATAAAAAGCATACTTGTAAATTTTGTACTATGACTCTTACAAGTGAGGGTCAGAGAATACCTATGAGGAATATATAGATACAATCAACTATAAGTGAATTTATATCAATTCTTTCTCATCCAAAAACTTTTTAAAGCCTAAAAGAGGGAATAAGCAGGATTTGGATGAAGGTTGGTTGAAAGATGAAGAAGCGTCAGTAAGATCAGGAAAGGAGGGTACCCTCAGACTTTAAGCAGTTAGAAATAGGAGGAAAGCAGCATGAGATTTTATTATTATTATTTTAATGTTGATTTATTATTTTGAGAGAGAGACAGAGCACAAGGGGGAGGGACACAGAGGGAGGGAGACACAGAATACGAAGCAGGCTCCAGGCTTTGAGCCATCAGCGCAGAGCTCAACATGGGGCTCACACTCATGGACCCCAAAATCATGACCTGAGCTGAAGCCAGAGGCTTAACCAACTGAGCCACCCATGCGCCCCTGAGATTTTTTTTTTTAATGCACTGAATATTAGGTTTAGGAAAACACAATCTGAAACACAAATACTTACTGAATGTGAGGAGAACCCACATAAGATTCCCCACCAATAATAATGAATCACAAGCTACAGTACATGTATTTTGCACCATTAGTAGTGTGCCAAAAGGACACAGTAAATTAGGTAAATATAACCTAAGATGCTCATTACAAATGAATATATTAATCTACTTAAATCACTCCCCAGTTCTTATTTCTTACCTGAGACTGTTGAGATCAAGATCATCTGTATCAAAATCCAAAAGGGGCTGTGGAGTATCACTTGGACCATGAGACTGCAACACAGATGAACTAGATGATATGACTGTGGTTTGGCCTGAGGGGTGGATGGTTTTGAACTGGAACTGTGGACCCATCCACAGACGTCTGTGGGGTCCAGTGTGCGTTACAATTTCTACCTGGAACAGATTAAAAATCATGATTTAAATGTATTATGACCTCCTTCAAAGAGCCTTTCATGATTCCCTCCATCTTGTCTCTGAACACCCTCTAAGAGAAGCCCATCTTAACCAAGTGGGAGAGGTAAGGGGCATCCACAATCAGAAGGCAATGGTAATCACAGCCTATATAAACATTCACTACCTCTCTGTACTGATTTTTACCACAATAAACAAAAAATTCATTGTGTGTGTGTGTGTGTGTGTGTGTGTGTATTTATATAGGTGTGAATCCACACACACACACACACATGCTCCCCCACATACAGAACACAAAGTCACGTGAGAGTAAAAGACCAGTTGCCTGCCTCATATAACTAGCATCAACTCCCTAGGAAGTACCTTTTTCATTCATTCTAGACAGTACTTACCACTTTGTGGCCATGCACTGAATACTACACCTATCAATCCACAGATTAAAAGTAATTCCTTCACTGAGGATCAAGCTCATGACAAACTTGAAGTTGTTCTTGAACTATCCAAGGAAAACAAAAGGTCTGAAATAATTTTCAACACCCAAAGCCAGTTTCTTTCTACAATTAAATATTATAATATTTACTATACTGCCTTCAAAATTCCCCTAAATCAACTTTTAAATAAATGAAAAGAGTATTATATATTTTCTCTCAGACTAGATTTGTCTTCAAAATACTGTCATTCAATTAGAATGTTTCCTCCACTACCGATAAGTGTGGCAAAACAGTAACACTAAAATGTTTACAAGTTTCATGCTCTATGGAGGGGATAGGGAATGGTGCCAATATTATAATAAAGACTTTAAAGATAATGCATAGAGTAGAAGATAAAACCTGAAAATAAACATATCAAATGATTTTATACATGAGCAACTTGACTAAGACACTAAATATGCAAACATTTGGTGAAAAACTACTTCTCAATGTCTTTAATTGCTACATCCATGTCTGTATATACACTTCATAGAACTGACTTCCACATGCCTTATTTTTGCCCTGAGTTCATTTATATTTAATCACATTTCTCTGATTGCGGTGATTAATTCTTAACAAAACATAATTGAAAAGGTTCAGAGTGCAGCTCTGGGTTTGTTAAGTCCTAAAGGGCAAAAGCATCATGGCCTTGGAACAATATTCACATTCCCACTAATCACAGGGCGAAAACTACTCAGATTTAGGACAGCGATTTCTGATTCAAGTAGTTGTATTCCACAACACAAATTAGGCCACAGATAAAGCATTCTGTGTATTTTAAGCTCAAAACCATCCGTGTCACAGAGCCGAGAGGTAAACAGATGCCTATGCAATTTCACTGAGGCGATGGCCAGATGTTCCTATTCACTCTCCTGTTGTGTGCAGTACAAACATATTGTATATACTTTCACACTGACAGCACACATTACCCCTTTTTCTGATTGAAAAGTTGAAGTGAAGGACAGTGGGTTCTTTGCCAGCATTTTAGGTTTTTTTACTTCATCGTGGTATCTCCTCAAGGAAGGAGGCATCTCCATATGCCAGGAGCTGAAGTATCAACCCTTCATCCAAGGAGCTTCCTGTGAGTACTTTAGGTGTAATGAAATGTATGTTACCTAGAAACAGTTTGATTCTCCAACTTCCAGATTCCCTTTTGTTTTTTTGGGCTACCCTCCCTGAGAAAGCAGTGAAACTGCATGGGCCTCCACTGAGGCACCTGTCTGATGAAAAGCCTCTGGATTGGTAATCTGAGACAGGTCATTAACTTCACCAAATGATGTCAGACTTGAGGCAGACATAACAGCATTTGTAATTAAGTCATTTGTAATCTCATCATTTTGAAATCTGCCCAAGTATCTTTTATTTCAAAGCCCTTGAGATGAAGACAGCTTCACCTGGCAAAGGGAGAAAGGGTCAGCTGAAGCTGTCACAGGACTGCTTTGGAGACCACTGGAAGCAGTAGTACGTGAGCTGAGGAAAAGAAACCCAGCTGGGCACAATCAGGACATGTGCAGATTAGAATGCTGAACTTTTCTAATCAAAGTATGGGCCCAATCTTCAGAAAATGTTGGCTCCACAAAACAAATCCCACAGATTGTTGAATGGTTGCACTTTCAACAAGGCCAATTCTTATTTTAACCCAAACAGTCCATCTAAAATCGAAAGTTCTAAGAGATATACATGGATTGTTTGAAAGAAATGCCTGTTTTATACAGAGGGCTAATGTACACATACACATATGTATCTAATACATATAAAATATATGGATATATATCCCTGCAGCAGTACTTATAAGAAATTATTTTTTCATTTGAAAAATTTTTAAATGTTTATTTGTTTATTTTTGAGAGTGAGTGAGAGTGAGACAGAGTGCGAGTGGGGGAGTGGCAGAGAGAGAGGGAGACACAGAATCCGAAGTACGCTGCAGGCTCTGAGCTGTCAGCATGGAGCCCAATGGAGGGCTCAAACTCACAATCTGAGAGATCATGACCTGAGCTGAAGTCGGATGCTCAACTAACAGTCACCCAGGAGCCCCCTATAAGAAATTCTTAATATGGAAAGACAACTGATTAATTCTTGGTGATCCTACAAAGAGTTCCAAATTCTGCCTATTTTCCTCTAAGGAAAATAATTTTTCAGTTCTTAGAATTCAGTAATAAAAACAGACAATGGATTTCTGTTCTCTTTCACTTTAGTAGGCCAAACATTTTACAGTTTTACCTGAGAAAGCCATTCTTCATCTTCCTGTCCACTATGGTCAGAAGCTAAACTGTCATAGGACCCATGCCGAGTAATGGGCCCAGGACTTCCAGGGGGAACCACTGTAAGAGAAAGAAAACATATTTTAACAACTTTAACCCGTGCAGTGGAAAAATTAATGTGGGCACGACCATCCTGGATATTGTGTTAATTTTTTTTTTTTTTTTTAATTTTTTTTTCAGCGTTTTTTATTTATTTTTGGGACAGAGAGAGACAGAGCATGAACGGGGGAGGGGCAGAGAGAGAGGGAGACACAGAATCGGAAACAGGCTCCAGGCTCCGAGCCATCAGCCCAGAGCCCGACGCGGGGCTCGAACTCACGGACCGCGAGATCGTGACCTGGCTGAAGTCGGACGCTTAACCGACTGCGCCACCCAGGCGCCCTGTGTTAATTTTTAAGATAAAATACAACATTAAATGCACAAAGGCAATTTAAATAATTAATGAACAAGAAAGACTGAATTTTTTAGGACTAAGAAAGATCTCCAATTAAGAGTATACTTTAAAAAATATCTATACAAATTTCGTCATGACATATATCAGTGTAAAAGAAATAAACAACCAACTACATCTTAACAGCGCAAGTACGTTAAGGAGCAGTGACAAATCCACTACACGTGCACCAGTGTATTTCATAGCCTTCAGGATTTAGGACATTTCAATCACCTCCAATTAACAAAGAAATTAATTTGATGCAGTTCCTATAATTTGTGAAGGAATTTTTAAAACAAATGCCAAGATTCTTTAAGAGTCTATTTAATAGTTACATATAAATTACAAGGCATAAATATGCATTTTTAATTTAAAAACATTTTCAGTTCCTGAAACATTTCATTTATCCAAAGAAATATTTCATTTCCTTGGGCACTTCATTAGTTTCCCCAGTTCTTCAGTGGTAGAATATAGGCTGAAAACACAAAAAGCCTACTTTCTCACACAAAGAAGAACCTTTGCTTAGTCAAAGTGATAAAATTATTTAACAAACATTTGTTGAGTTCCTACTATAAACCAAATATTAACCCAATAAAAGCTTAGCTTCTTTTTAAATATTTATTTGCTTATTTTTATTATAAGATAGTCTTTATTTTTTGGAATAATTTTAAATTCACAGCAAAACTGAGCAGAAGGCACAGTAATTTCTCATATACTCTCTGCTTCCATGTATGATTTTAATACTGAGAGAAATAAAGCAGTGAAGTACTGGGGGAAATAGAAAAAGGAAAAGTAGGGGGGGAAGGAGGGAGGAAAATAGGTGAGTATTAAAAAAGAAAAGAATTAGAAACAGAAAATTATCTCATAATTTCCATCACCCAGAGATACATTCCTTGGCTACATTCCTAAAAAGGAAATAAAAGGATATGAACATATTTAAATATCTCAAAGCTTATTAGGAGTTATACACTTTCAGGAGCACTGACTGAAAACACAAATCTCACTGCACTCTTGCCAGAACAAGGTATCTTGAAGAAATAAATCTTAGTGAAACAGATAACAGATGAAGTAGACCGAGTAGAACCTTGGGCAAGATTGTAAAAGGATGTACACTCACAAAAACCTAACTTAACTTGGTGGCAGAGGACAAGTGGTACCTAAGCCATCAATTACCAGTCAGAGGGAAATAAATAGTATTCAAGTGTAAGATTTGCAGTGGCTAAAATGATTAGCTGCTATTTTTTCAAAATCATAGTTCTGCTAGTGAGAGGTATGTGGCCTTTGGCACAAAACACCAATGACCACCAAAGCATAACATCTGATTTCTTGCAATTCTAAATGATTACCATGAAGAAAAGAGTATCATAATAATTATCTAATTAATATTTAAGCATCCTCTTGGGAATAATTTTGGTGTATACTACAAAACTGTTAAGTACATTTATGTTTGCAAAAGGCTGAGTTGTTTCTAAACCATTTATTATCTTTTCAATAAATAAATTTTATATTAAATTCTTAATACAGAACAGAGCAGTGTTCAAACCCTCTACAAACAGTAGTCGAGAAGGTAACTAAGGACAAATATTTAAAGGTTAGGACAGCCTTTGAAAAGCAGTTGAGGGCAAAGAAGATTTTAAGGAGGTGAGGGAGTAGGCCGTACAGATATATGAGAGGAAAGTGTTACAAAGAGAATATCAAGTACAAAAATTTTTAAAGTGAGAACATAAACGAAAATTTTCAGTAATTATTAGGAGGCTAGCATGGTTGGGTATGAGGAGGCAGGTTGAGAGTGGAAGATGAGTCAGTAAAACAAAGGGGGCAGAGAGGGACGACAAACCTAGGGATTTTTGATGGAAAGATATAAGAAAGTTGTAATGCGAAGTGAGAAATTGTACCCTTTTATAACTAACTAGTATTTGATGAGAATTTTTCCAAGAGTTTATGTTGCATTCTCTACATGCTGAGTCAAAGCTAGTACTTGTCACAGAATAAGCACTCAGTAAGTATTAGGTGAAGGGAGTTTGGGGTTCTGGACTAAGTAATGGCACCAGAATGGTTGGACATTCATTTATCCATTATCAAAATGGGATAAACTTTAAAAGAATATAGTGTCAGGGAGGGGGTAAGGAGTAGGATTGTAGATGAAAGAAGATTAGTCATGAGTTCATCATTGTTGAAGCTGGATGATAGGTACATGGAGCATCATTATTCTACTGTTTTCTAATTTTGTGTATGTTTGGCATTTCCCATAGCAAAAAGTTAAAAAAAAAAAAAAAGAGGAAGAAAAAGAAAAAGAAGAATCCTCTTCTTCCTCCTCCCAACTGTCCTCTACTTTCCAAAGAAAGTGATAAAAATACCAAATATATATCTATAAAACATTAACCCTGAATCCTGAATTCTTTTTTTTTTTTTTTAACGTTTATTTATTTTTGAGACCGAGAGAGACAGAGCATGAACAGGGGAGGGGCAGAGAGAGAGGGAGACACAGAATCTGAAACAGGCTCCAGGCTCTGAGCTGTCAGCACAGAGCCCGATGCGGGGCTCGAACTCACGGACCGTGAGATCATGACCTGTGCCGAAGTCAGACGCTTAACCGACCAAGCCACCCAGGCGCCCCCTGAATCCTGAATTCTTAAATAGAGATTGTAAGAAGTGCTCTATTACCTTACATTCACTAAAAAATAGTTTTCCAATAGATCTGAAGCATTCAGAAGATTCACAATATAAAATACAAGTCTGGTGGGATAATATTTTCAGCATCAAATAAATATCCTTCCCTTTCTCTCACTTTTCTTTGTGTTTAAAAAATTTTCCCTAATCCAGGTCAGAAGAACAGTCACGTTCACTACCTTAAGGAAGCAATGACCCACGAAGTCACAATAAAAAAAGAATTCAAAATGTTGACCCTGGGACAAGAAAAAAAAATTTTAAGTATGATAATAAAGAGGGCACCTTTTGGGATGAGCACTGGGTGTTGTATGGAAACCAATTTGACAATAAATTTCATATTAAAAAAAAAAAAAAGAGTAAAGCTTCCATGTTCTCTAACCAGCCCATTATTAGGAAAGATTGAGATTTGAGCAAGAGTGCCATAAAAGGGATAAAAAGAGAGTCCAGTCCCCAAGAAAGGGTAAAAAATGGCAGAATCCCGAGAGTTTTAGGGATAAAACATCTGTGAAAAAATCGTATCTTTATTCTTGAGTAGAGTTCAGGGGAAGTAGCAAGAGATTCCACATGGTGCAAGAGAAGAGGAGGTATGCACATAGTGTGTCTACACAACCAAGTCTATGATAACCTCTCCAAGTTCCCCATGGATCAGGTGAGAATAACATTTAGTATGTGTCCAAGAGTAATATGGATGAGATCCAGAGAACTGACAGGTATTTAGAAGGCTTCGAAGTAGAAACACGGATGAATGCTGCAGAGACCTATCTGAACCAGTAACCATCGATCAGGCAGGGAACTGGAACAGCCCAGTGGTCATGCTAAGGATAAAATGTCTCCAATTCTCCTATCTCATATCTTTGCACTCTGAAAGCCCTATAGAATTTAGATGCAATTTTGGAGGGGGTATAATCGACTGAGATTAATTTTTCCACATATGTTAGAAGGCACAAAAGAGAATTACAGTAAGGCAGTTTTTTTATAGAAAAAAATTAAGCTCTGTATCTCACAAGCCTAAGTTTAATGGACCAACATACACACCTTCTATATAAAGAAAAATGTTTAGTATCTTCTGCATTTGCCAACTGTTCTTAGATAATTAATAAACTTGGGGTGGGAAAAGACTATGGAATTTTGAAATAAAAATCTCTGCCATGTTCCTTCCCTACCTTTAGAACAGTAATTTAAGACAAACCTATCCATCTAACTAAAAAGGATACACTACCAATTTACTTTAGAGAATACAACTTCAAAAGTACTGCCTCTACACACAGGCATGTGGTAAGTATAGATCAACAAGCAAGAGCAGGATGAGCAGATCATTATGAGGTAACTGTGAGCCAGACTTTGTTTATATTGTGTTCTCAGGAAAGCAGATCATGCTTCTAGTGAGTAAATAAATGCTAAAAAAAATCACGACGTGTATTTCGCTGTCTTAAGTGATATATGGGTGTGTGTATGTGTACATATGTGTGTTTCTATGTACATATTTATATATTTTAATATGTGTTTATATGCAAAGCAAACAAAAACAAATCTGCTGCAGTGCCGACCTTTGCAAATTAGTCCTGTTAATCTAAACCCAAAAACCTTCCAACTCAGTAGAACAACAGGAGTAAAATTATGAACAGAAAGATTAAATGCTCCTTTGATAACAACCCTAAGTCTGAATCCACATAACAAAATTCTCAATATTATAAAGTGGAAAATGTCAATTCATAATATAACTTCTCAAATATATAAATAGTTTGCATAAGTTCTCTGGTTTTCAATTTTTAGATGTCTTCTGCCCTGTAACATAAGGATCAAACAGTACAGAATTTTTACAAATTACCCATACAAAATACCGTATTTCTGCGTTAGAGATAGTTAAAAGTATTGCTCTAGATTATGTTAAACTATGAATACAAAGCATTAAGCAATTCAAATAATAACTAAGTGAAAGAGTTGTAAACATTGTGTTAACAGACATCTAAAGACACTCTTAAGTCTTCTTGTTAACATTGAGTAATAGAATGAATATAGACTATTACTTGTAGGTTAGGGTATGTAGGATTGAATCAAGCTTCCAAAAATGAGTTCTAGTCCTGGAGAAATTTAAACTTCTTGACATTTCAGGGTGTTTTTGCCAAAACAATAATAGTATATCCTCAATTCCAAGGAATCAAATTCTTTCTAAAATATGCTAAAAGTAACAGCTAGATCTCAGTAATCTAGATTCACCTACAAAATATCCAGTCTTCCAATTAGAAGGTTGAAGATAAGTTTTCACCATTAATATATTGAACATATTAGGGCAGGTAATTAATTTTCTTAGTGTATTGGGCATGGTTTAGATATTCAGAAAAAAAAAAAAGTCAGATCTCCTAACTATAGAGTTTACAACAGAGTACCCAGGGTCTAGGTATTCTGTTAAGATGTTGGAATAAAAGGAGTAATTATTTGCTCCCAGCACCATGTGCTTTTAAAACAATGAAAGAAAAAAGATTTGGCAATGCATATCAAAGTAAACAGATCAACCACTTACAGGTTATAAGCATCCTTTTTACATAAACTAACACAAAGCATAACACTGAACAATGAGCGGTGATTATGTATGAAGCCAATGAAGGAAAATCTATTTGGTTCTATTCTGTTCTTGTCCAACTGTTCCCTACATTTCTTGAACTCCCAGTAATAAATTCTTTTAGATGGAGCTCTGGAAGCTTCAGAGGACATAGCTAATCAACTACAGGTGCTGCTGCCAGTGAACTCCACACTCCCAACTTTAGAAGATTTTGAAAAACTATTCTACTCCCTGAAATGAACCTCAACGCTATTGGAATAGAGAAGTCTGCTTCTCAAATAAGGGGCAAAATGCTAATCTAAATGGTATCTAGTTTTTTATATGAGATACAGTTCTCTGGTTTAGCTCCTGTTGAAAAACCTAAAATGTGTTTGTAACCTGAATATATAAATTTAGAAACAAACTTAGAGAGTCTTTTTTAATGAAAAAATGAATGTAGAGCCAAAAGGTTTTTTTTTTGGAGGAGTGTGAGCTGGGTCACAGCAGCAGCCGTGTGGGCAGTGGAATAAAGTATTCTTCGAGAGACTCAAGACCAAATGCAGCTTGTTTCCTACTCCCTAACGTATCCCACCCCCCTACCCCATCCTCCACAAACAATAAAACCTTCACCATGCTGAAGTCTTTAATGGAGACCTGAGAGGTGAATAATGTTGTGCCGGCATTATTTGGTCCTTTCAGTTATTTAGGGGAACAACATTCCTTTTTCTAGCAAAAGAGAAATTTGTGAGTTAAATGACATCATGTTGCCTTGAATGAAACAGCTCTGGCTCAAAGTTCACCCAAAGGCCAACAGTGATAAACTCTCACCGAAGGACAAACTTCAATATATTTTTGGTACTTATTAAAAACAGCATTTATATAGCAGCCATACAATAAGAGAGGGCTCTTTACCAAACTCTGTTTCTGATCAGAAAGCACTTGGGATCTGAGGAAGAAATGCTGCTTAGGAATGTACTTTCCTAGTACAGAAATCAAAATTTGCCTTTTAAAAAGAAAGGCTCAAAAGACAATCTAAAAGCAAAGTGGTCTAAGGCATTTTCCAGTGAACAAGCAATTCACAAAAGAGGAAATACGACAGCCAACAAACACATGTAAACAGTAGCAACCAGAGACTTGCAAATTTAAACAAGTTAGGCTTTTATACTATCAAACTGGCAAAAATTAAACCCTAGTCTTTTAAAATAATTTTTTTAAGAAGGGAGAAGGCTAGGGGCACTGGGTCGCTCAGTTGGTTAAGCATCTGACCTTGGCTCAGGGTCATGATCTCAAGGTTCATGAGTTCAGGCTCTATATAGGCTCTGTGCTGACAGCTCAGAGCCTGGGGCCTGCTTTGGATTCTCTCTCTCTCTCTCTCTCTCTCTCTCTCTCTGCCCACTTCCCCTCTCAGTCTTTCCCTCTCTTTCAAAAATAAATAAACATTAAATTTAAAAAAATAAAAAAGAAGGGAGAAGGCTCTCAGGTCAAAAATGTCACACCTAAATACATTAAGAAATGGGAAACATTCTTACTCTTATTAAGGAGGCAACTCTATTTCTACTCAAGTCTAGAAAGAAGTTTTTTCTCTGATTTATAAATGTTTCCATTTAAAAGTAAATTCACTGAGTTTCATACATAGAGGAGTTAAGCAATAGCACTATATATTACTGGCTATTCTGTTTATTAGGGGCCATCTCTTGTACCAGAGCAACAATAGTTGAAGTGTTACAATACATAAAATGGAACAAGCTTTACCTACGTTATATACTAAATGGATCAATGATTTTCCTTGCACCCTGACCCTGTGGTACCATAGATGTTCTCTAATTAATTATTAAAGTTTTCTAACAGTCACTCATTGTACATCTCTGGTTTCACTTTCCTTTTATTCCACATTCCCAGAAGAACAGTCACAGGCAATATATAATTAGAAAAATGACATATCCTCATTGCCTATGAGATAATAGATTTCACTGAATAACTGACAACACTGGGTGCACCTCTTCGTCGCCCTGCTCTGTCTCCTTTTCTCTACCCCCAAAGTATCATATAATATTCCCACAGAAGACATAAACTAAGGAGCTTTCATTTGTTATTCCTGCTGCCCTAACAGTCATTTGACATACAGCATCTGGACAAGTTAGACCCGGAGGTAGTCTGAAAGGGTTCACAATTTAGTTTTGCTCACCATACCCCTAAATATCATAAAATGAAGAGAAAGAAGAAAACATGGCTTCATGCTATCAGCAAGATCAGGTATTCCACTAAATATTTCAAACTGACCCAATATACTTCTAAGAGCTAAAGAGACTGCAACAATCCTTTCAAAACATCTGCAACTAAGGTCAAGGTGGAGTTTATTTACCTGGAATGATGCACACAATGCCTATTTAATATGTATTATGGCAACTCAATTCTTAGTTCAACTACATTATATATACATTAAAACAAGAGCAGGATAGCTTTAAAAGTCCACCCTTACTATTTTAAAGGATCATATTATGACTACATAATACTTTGCTTGGAGCTTACGGATAACAACTTTGTCTTACCATGGGTCACGGAATCTACCAAGACATGTAAGTCTGAATAACAACAAAACCATTCTTATCAAAGTTCTCCTTTACAGAAATGTAGATTACAAGGCACCAGTTATAGCAACTGCCTCCTGGGAGGGGATGAGGATGGCTGGGCACAGAGACAGATTATTTTTCACTTAACATTCCTTGATATCTTTAAAACTGTATTTACCATGTACTTATTTAAAAATTTATATTTATAAAAAGTTGTGGAACAAGCACACTACAATTGATACGGTTAGTGCAGTCAATCCAAGAAGTCCAAGAAAGGAAGACATAGAAATCGGTTGCATACCAATGAATGATGGAAACCAATGTATGAAACGAAAGTTGAGCTTATTGCATAATGAGTCATGCATTTTCTCCCCTATTTTCTTAGGTTTAGTGATATTTTCTTTAAGGGGGAACTGTGGAAGTGCCTATACACACTCATTCTTCTACTCTCTCCATATATAGCCATTTATCATTATCTCTCTATTTACACACACACGTATCAAATATAGGACCAGCTTTTAGCAACTGCTCAAGGACATGTGGTAGTATGTGTTTCTGTTGAGGAAAATGACTGTCTGCTGGAAGCCAGGTCTGCCAATGCTAATTCTATGTAGAATTATGAACTGTAATCCTTGAATAATGGCAAATGTATTCTTACAGGTAACCATGTATGCTAGATGCATTTCCCTCAGGAATAATCAATTTTCCATTCTAAATTCAAGGAACACTAAAATAGAATACCCTTTGCAAAGAGACTAAGATGAGTAGAGGATTTGCAGAAACTATTGTGAACTAATGTCTTGAAGGTAAAAAGAAAAAACAAATCACTGTTTTTGCTCATTAAACTGAATTCAGTCATCAATGTACCAATTTGTACAAGTAGGCAACAGGCTAGTTAAACTTACTGTTCTTGGTCCCATCTCTAATGGCATAGTTGAAGAGCAAACACTCTAATGTCATTAGCCCAGCCCCCACAATAAAGTACAACAAACAAAAATAAAGGAGAGACAGTTGTTTGTAAATGTAAAAACAACAAAAATCTTTTCTGTTGTTTTTTTTTTTTTTTGCAAAGAATTAACGCAGTCTTTTCCATGCTTCATTTACTTACTATCTAGTTACATATTAGGAAAGTCTAGATCATTATACAGCAGGAAGAATTAAGTACAGATTTTCTCTTGCCTAAGCAAAAGAGGTGAAGTTCTTTTGGCATGGAGAGTTAAAAGCTTTTAGACGTGGAAGACGCCAATGTTTGCAACCTATGCTTAAGAATATAATAAAAATCTTTTCAAACAATCATTAAGGATCCATGATGTATTCCACACAATAGAGAAACTACATGTTCAAAATTTTACCTCTAAATAAATCAGAAAATTCACAGAACCAAGAAAATGGGGGAAAGAATGAGACAGAATTCTAGCCTACAACAACCACAGGGTTTTCTCTCTTTCCAAATGTTTCCAAGAAGAACAGTTTCCAAGGCTTGCTCTCCCCTCTACTGCTCCACAGTGTAAAACTACTGGAAAGAGTTACTTCCACAAATCATCATCACTGTATAAACTATCTATTATGTAATGGCACAGTAGTTATGATTCTTTCAATCTTTATCATTAGATACACACTCAAGTATTTGTAGGTGAAAAGATACAATAGTGGGTGGGCTTTATCATAATACTTTTATCTGCCATACATTAAAAAAAAAAGATTTGGGGGAACCTGGCAGGCTTAGTAGGGCATGCAAGTCTTGGTCTCGGGGTTGTGAGTTTGAGCCCCCCGTCAGGTGTAGAGATTACTTCGAAATAAAATCTTAAAAAAAAAAAAAAGATTTTAAAAAACAGAGGAAACAAGAGAGGGACAACGCTGTTGTCTTAAAGCAACCATCACAAAGGACCTTCAGGGTAAAGCCTTTTAGAATGCAGTGGATGCCAAGAAAAATCTCACTCCCTATAAAATTACTAAGGGAATGAAGATACTCAAAACAAAGAAGTCTAGGAGAAATTTTCAATTTGCATCAATAAATTAGAATTGCTAAGTAAAATTTCTTTCCATAGCTTTGAAAATGCACACATATTAGGATAGAGCCACACTTATCCAGATGACCACTTAAGAGCAGAGAAGATATGATTCAGCACCAATGTTTTATCTTCACTGCTGTTTGTTAACAACAAAGCATCTTTAGCCATGCCGTCTGGTAGTATCTTAGTCATAAAGCACTTCGAATTGAGAGAGGCAAGAAAGACGTCCAGAGAGAACAAGGATACTATTTCTATTAATACCAACTACAACTAACAGCTATCTCTAGTGAGTTTTTATTCTATCCAAGATAATGTGTAAAGCTTTTTGGATGAATAGCCTTATTTAATCTAACTAGCAACAATCTATAATGTAAGTATTATTAACTTCCCATTTCAAAAGCCCAGAGAGGTTATTTGCTCCAAATCACTAGCATTTAGTAGGAATGGAATTTACAATTGCAAACTCCAAAGACCAAGTTCTTAATCTGAAGCATAAACTGCCTCAACTCATCATGGCTTTACCTAGTAGGTTCTTTATTTTAAATTAAAATTTTCATATAAACATATAAAAGATGTTTATCCTCAAATATCAACTGTTCATTGATTTAGTCTCCATGATATCTGTGTTCCATGTCTCCTTCATTTAATGTAATCATTTTATCATCTTAATAAACATCTATGTATCCTGATCTGAGTTACCATATAATGCTATCAAACAATGGAGAAAAATTACCTTGACCAGAAGTTCACAACACAAGGAAGTTACAGACATTCAACGGAGCTTTACATGTAGTGACAGAAACAAAGAAAGTACTTTGGGCCACAACTCTACATTCTCTATAATACCCTTGAGGAATTAGAAGACTTCATGTTAGAAAATATTGAATTGGTCTTATATTTAAAAGCCAATTGACATAGCCATGGAAGGACCACTGGCACCTGGAATATAGCGTTGGAAGGCAGCAAAGTGCCCAAGAGGAAGAAAACAAACAAACAAACAAACAAACAAACAAAAAACAAAAATAACCACTAGCCTCAAAATACTCCTTATAAATCTCAGTCTGACCCAGACTTGACATCCTATAAGAGTGATTCTGATGTTCTTCATGTGGTCATAAAATACAAAGAGAGCATAGTAGAAAAGGCAAAGAAACCAATGGTATAAAAGCAATGAAGGCAATTCAGTGTTTCTTGTCTCTCCACCAAGTTCCACAAAATCACATGGCAAAAAGCCTCCTGTCATATGACAACAATAAGGAGAACAGATTCAAACTGGAAAGAGACAATCTATGGCATTCACCCACCTCCCTTATGCCTCGGTCACTGGATGGTTACCTTTAGTAAGACAGATCATGCGAAAAATTTTTTTCTAAAAAGGAGAAATTCAGTGATGATAAAAAGCCTATACAACATCAAAGCTAAAGTAAAGCTTTGACCTAAGCGAGAACACACATGCAAGATGGACAAATAGAGATATAATCAAGAACTGAGCAGAAAGGCTCAACTACAGAGGCTGCCCGGTATTTTCCACTTTTTTGGAGTAATAACTAAAAACTATTTTACAGTCAGTAGAGCCTGAGACCTATAACACAGCAGAAACTATTATTATTTTTGTCTCAGTTAAAGGACAGTGGGTAAGAGCAGCCCTTTTATTAATGGCAAAGAAGTGTAGATACACACATAAGCAACACTACCATAAA
The DNA here is from genome assembly GCF_028018385.1 of Neofelis nebulosa. Lineage (NCBI taxonomy): Eukaryota > Metazoa > Chordata > Mammalia > Carnivora > Felidae > Neofelis > Neofelis nebulosa. The sequence goes on from NC_080797.1 coordinate 49,902,317, forward strand.
GCAGAGATTTTTGTTTTAACAAAATCCATATTTATGTGATTATATTTCCTATGGTTGAGAGCAGCTATAATTAATGGATTTCCCTCCTTCTCTTAATGCAGCCATTTGTCAATTCAAATACAGAATGTCCAATCAATTTTGATGTATTTAGTAAGCAATTTGTCAAATGGTGCTATAATCCGGTTAATATATTAATTCTTGTCATGGAGAGAGTTCTGACAACTACAGTTGACCTTTAAACAAAGCAGGGGCTAGGGGTGCCAAACTCCCCACAGTCAAAAATCCACATATAACTTTTGACTCTCCCAAAACTTACTGCTAATTGCCTACTATTGACCGGAAGTCATACCAATAAACAATAAAGTAAGCTAGAAAAAAGAAAATGTTCTTAAGAAAATAATAAGGAAGAAAAAATAAATTTACAGTACTGCTATAAAAAAAATTCACGTATATGTAGACCCATGCAGTTCAAACCTATGTTGTTCAACGGTCAACCGTAAGTGGTTTTCCATAACTGGTTTGGAAAGAAAAATCTGTACTGGGTCTCACAGGTTATTCTTGGGAGATAACACCTCTATGTCCCAATATCTGAAAGCATGCCATAGCACATCACTTAATAGGAAAACTACTTTGCCGGAATAAAGATACCTGGGTTCCCTGGACAATGTGGCTGATTCCTTGTAATCAGCTGGGTTTCTTTCAATCCCTGTGTGTCTCATATGTTTTTAGTAAAGTTAGCAAGCCAATACATGTGACACTAAACACAAAATAAGTAGGCTTCTAAGAGAGGAACAAGGCTTTACTAAGGAAATGCATGCATCTTAAACTTAAAAAGTACTTCTATAAACATTTTCCCCTATTCTAAAATTTTCTGCATATGAATTGCTAAGGAAGTAGTCTCAATCTTTTCTTTTCCCTACCCCAACATTCTTCAGGCAAGAACTCACCAGTACTTAACACACACAGTGTACTAAGGCTACACAGTTAGTTACTGGTAGTCAAGCTTCACTTTACACGGTGTGAAGCTCTGGACGTGACAGTTTTTTTGCTTTGTAAACATATTTCATCTGCTAATTACTATGCTATCTCCATCTTTTTCCAGGTCTATCTATGTACTAGAAGCCAGAGATAGAACAACTAGATGTGCAAGGATTTCTGGTCCGGGGTCCAAGTTCATATCACAGAAGAAATCTGGACTATAGTAACCAAGAAAGGGTCAAATCCTTTCTCAAACTTTTCAACTGGGAGATTTAACCACTACCCGTTTGGGCAGAGCAGAGGACGAGAAGACAGGTTTTTAATATGTCACAGATAACTTCCAGAGCACCTGGGTATATTTGGAAAATAGTTTCCAAATATGATAGCTCTCTCCATGCACTACATCCAAATCTCTATATTTCTCTATCAGAAAATACAAGAGTAGAGATGAAGGCAAACCCCTTCTAGAGAACAAAACTGAAAAATATGGCAACAATTTTTTTTGAATTACAAGAAAAAAAAGGAAAACTACACTTATCTTCCAGACATTAGAATCCCCTTAACCCATTTATGAACCATGAAAGAGCAAAGAAAAAAAAAATGCCAAAGTGACTTGGCACAAGGCTGTGTATTTTAAAACCTAAAATGTGTATTGGTCTTCCAGACTACCAGACGTCCCATTGTTTCATGTGTCTGCTGAGAAAGGTGCCCTATGTGTCAGAAAAGCACACTGAATATTTTTCAATGACCCAGGGGGCAAAGGTCACTTATTATAAATGGATAATGAGACCTAATGCAGTGCTCTGGGTATGGACAAAGAAAGGGTCTATCCATAGCCCCTGGTGGATTGGTCATTCAAGCTTTTATTTCCTCTCCACACTTAATGGAGTCAAACAATTGACAGAAATTCTATAGAGAAGGCTGAAACTGAGAGAAACAACTGTATTCTAACTCTGATAGACAGACACAAATAGCGACCCTGAAATGGCGCCAGAACTCCTGTTACCACTAACATAGCAGACAGCTGTAGCATTCCCCCTAAATTCCCATTTAGTCATTTGTTAGCAATTAACCTTACTGATGGAAGTGATGGCACATCAAACCACAAGCTCCTGCCAATATCAACCCATTACATTATCGCAGGTAAGCAGACACAGATCATTCTGCTCTAGCTCCTTCTTTTTGAAGAAAAGGGCAAAGAAATATCCCCATACCCTCCACCCTATATTCCCACTAATCAACCGACAAAATCAACATTCAGGGATATCAGGGTCTGAATATATGAACCTTAAACTCAGGTGGGATAGTATAAATGACATCAGAAGCCAAGGTACTCATGGACTAGAGGCTTTGTAATCTACAAATTATTTTTCTTTAACCAATCAGAATCAGTGTCCTATCCTAGTCAAATCTACCAATCCACTGATAATAAATAGTAATAGTGTCAATGAAAAGGAATGTATACTCTAACCTGTACCTGAAAAAAGGAAGTCATGAAACAACCTAACGAACACTAAGATACTAGTATCACTTACAATTCTGTAAAATAAGGACATTTAAAAATACAAAACAAGGGGGGCATCTGGGTGGCTCAGTCAGTTAAGCATCCGACTTCAGCTCAGGTCATGATCTCACAGCTTGTGAGTTCAAGCCCCGTGTTGGGCTCTGTGCTGACAGCTCAGAGCCTGGAACCTGCTTGTGATTCTGTGTCTCCCTCTCTCTCTGCCCCTCCCCACTCATGCTGTGTCTCTCTTCTTCAAAAATAAATAAACATTAAAAAAAATTAACAACAAAAAATAAAAATACAAAACAGCCCTTTAAAAAAAAACTTTCCTTTTGTTTCGTTTCAAATTTAAGGACAATTAAGACAGGAAAGTGGACTGACATGTAAACTATTTTTTTCCCCAAATGGTAAATGCTCAAGCAAATGACAGGAATGCTAAGGTTCACTTCAGAATGGAGTATATAGGTCATTACATCGTAACAAACAGGGCTTCTGGTTGAAACATCTCGACAATAAATCAGCAGTGACAGAAAAACCAAAGGAAATATTCCATAAATGTGAAGCTCTACATAAAGATATGGGTATCAATAAGAAGTATATCTCCCAGAGATACAAAGAGAAAGAAGAAGGAAAAAGGGTAATCTAATCTATTCAATCCATAATTTATCAAGTTTGCAGATTGCTGATGGCAGTTTCCTTTAACTATTCAACATCTTTACATTGAAGAAAAGGTATTTAATTTCATAGTGTTACCCAAGTTATACAACATATATGGCCAAATTTGGGGTCAATATATATTAAACTTGAGGTCTCTTGAAGAAAAACACTCATCTCACTAAAATTATCTATGGAAGGACATGTCAAGTTGATAAAATTAAGTATAAATAAGAGAAATCATCAAATACAATTCAGTCTGAAGTGGTTTCTTAACTACCTCAGATATTCAGACCTGGATAGAGCAGTATGACACACCCAAGGACCAACAATAGACTATAAATACTCTTTAAATAAGTCCTACATTACAAGTTTCCTCTACAAGAGAAAAACATTTCTTTCTTCCCCTTCCACCCTACCCACTCTTGGGCAAATATTTATTATGGACAATGCAAGGAAATATTGTTGAGTACCTCCATCATACTTGGTACATACCACAGAAGCAATGCAATCCAGGATGTTAAGTTAAATCCAATGTCACATTCAAAAGAGAGTAGCTCAGAAAAGCACTGCATATTTAATTGCTTTTCCGAGGCACTGACAATGACCATAGGAGATAAGACCAGTGATTTTTTTCCTTTTTGTATCAATATGTTCAAAATATATCACCACTGTATTGTAAAACCAATAAAACAATAGGATAGTAAAATTCTAAAATAACTTCATTCTGAAGTCAAAAGTATGACTTTATATTACAAGGGAAAATATTTGCTATTTCTATTCTCATGGTTATAGCTGGTAGGACAGCAGTACAAAATCTGTTGGGAATCAGATCTCTAGATTCTAATCTTAAATACACTGTTGACTTGTGATTTTTATACTTTTATATGTAACATAAATCTCAATACTATTTTCAGGTACTATCTCCTTCATTATATATAAAGACTAAAATAAAAGTGCTACTGAAGTGTAAGTGATTAGTAAAGCAATAACATGTTTTGAAACCATACATACCAAGAGAGAGCCTAGCTATTCAAAAGAAACTCAGAACTTAGTTCTCTTTAGTATAATAAAAAACTAAGATTTCTGTCAAAGCAACACTATTCCTTGAAAGTAATGCTCCAGTTGGAGCTCTTAGAGTGATTTTTAGAGTGAATACCACCTTCTTACATGTTGTACTATCTAGAGAATCACAATGCAACCTTATTGCTTCTTTCTACACTCTTGCTGGGATAAGATTATTTCATAGAAAGTGTACCTGCATTACCAATTACATCCCAAAAAAACCCCACACACAAAAAAAAAAAAACAAAGAAACAAAACAAAACAAAACTCAGAAGGGAGCTGCAACCTGTAAACACACATATGGAAGTTTTGGGGTTATTTCTAAAAGCCTACTGAACATTACCACAGGTACCAATACAGAAGCCACAATGCAATCACCAATTCTCTTTCCTACTCTAGACAACATAGTTCGGTTAATGTTGCAATGAATGGCATAAGCTATTGCCCAAGCCAGTCATCCTTTCCTCCTCATTTTTCTTCAGTCACCTCACATAGTTCTAAATCCTAGAGATTTAACCTCCTCAGCCACTTCTCTCCAGCCCCACTAATAACTAACTTCTTTTTTCTTTGAACTTTTGTACCAATTAATTCATGCTATCAACATAGCACTTATCACAATGTGCTATAGTCACTCACATATATCTTTCTTATTTGCGTTTATGTTAGAGGCAAAAAGTAAAAAGAGTCAGAAGTAAAACTGCAGGAGTGGTGTAATGCAAGATAATAATTAAGATAATACACAGGTTTCAAGCAACTGAAGCTTAAAAAATAATTATGATCATACATTACCACTACTGGCCACATAAGAGAGACTTGATTTTCATTATCTCCTAAAACAACTAAATTAGGCCTAAGCAAAAGGCAATTTGGAACCCTCCATATTAAAGCTTAAGAATAGGCATAGAAAGAATCACATTTATTACAAGTAATATGAATGCATCCTAGGAGTAAAGAACAATCCACCACTTAACAACATGAAACTGAAAATGCCCAGCATCTTATCAAAAATCATTAGGGATATAAAGAAGCAAGAAAACACACCCCAGACCTAGGAGAACAATCAATCAATAGAAAAACCTCCAAGAAACACCATAGTGGTAAAAGGAAATAGAACCCTGGGATTCTAGAAGAGCTATTATAAAACAAATGTTCCATATGTTCAAACACACACATGATGAGGAAAGAAATGAAAGATATAAAAAAGATCCAAATGGGACTGCCAGTGATGAAAAATATGATACCTGAAATTTTAAAAATATGTTGAATGAAATTAACAGCAGATTAGGCCAAGTAGAGTAGAAGACCTAATGTATTTAAATATGTAGAGGGGCACCTGGGTAGCTCAGTCAGTTGAATGTCCAACTCTTCATTTTGGCTCAGGTCATGATCTCATGGTTTGTGAGATCAAGCCCTGTGTTGGGCTCTGCACTGGTGGTGTGGAGCCTGCTTGGGATTCTCTCTCACTCTCTCTCTGCCTTTCCCCCTGCCAGCATGCATGTACACACTCTCTCAAAATAAACTTTTTAAAAGAGGTAGAATACTATACGAAATCAGAGAGAAAAAGAAAGAATTTTTAAAAATGAAAAAAATTTAGTAAGCTGGGAAAATATCAGGTGGTCAACATACATATAACTGGAGTCACAAAAGGAGAGAAGGGAAGTGACAGAAAAAAATATTTGAACACATGATTCCATAAAAGTGTTCAAATTTCACAAAAACTATAAATTCACAAATCCAAGAATCTCATAAACCCCAAGCAGAAGAAAACCACCCCATGACATCATAGTTTAATTGATTTTTCCTGTTTTTTTCTATATTTTCTATTTCTTCTACTGTTTTTGTTTTCTATTTCACTGATTTCCATTCTGATCTTCATCATGTTCTTTCTTTTGCCTCAATTTATTCTACTTTTTCTAGTTTCTGAATGTGGAAGCTGAGGCCATTGCTTTCAGAACTTTCTCTTTCATAACATTAGGCATTATTTAGTCCTATAAATTTGCTCTTGAAAACTGAGGTAGTGCCACCCCATGCATTTTTTTCTATTTTTCTTTAAAGTGTTTATTTTGAAATGATTATAGATTCATGAGAAGCTGCAAAATAATATAGAGTAGTCTTCTGTATAGCCTTCACCTGGTTTCAAAACCAGTAAATTGCTATTGGTACAATCCACAGACCTTATGCAGATTTCATGAGTTTTGTATATTCAGTTTTACATACACTCATTTTGTGTAAGGGCATGTATATGTTTGTGTAGAGTTCTATCAAATTCTGCCATGTGTTAATTTGTGTGACCTCTACTACAATCAAGATACAGAACTATGCCATCACTACAAAGATCGACCTAACCCTTTACAGTCATGTTCAATATCTTCCCTTCTATTTTGTCTCTAAGGCCTGGTCAACACTAATCTGTTATTCATTTCTAGAATTCTGTCATTTTGAGAATGTTATATAAATGAATTCTTTTTTTTCTCTTGGTGCTTTTAAGATCTGTAGTAAGCAAACTTCTGAGACTGGCTTTCTCACTTGGCATAATGTCCTCGAGATTCAGCCAATTTGTTGCATATATTTACACTTCAATCCACTTTTTTTTTTTCTTGAATAGTATTCTAAGATATGGATCTTTTCTGTTGTAATTTTCATTCAGTTTAAAATAATTTCTAATTTCCCTTTTGATTTCCTCTTTGAACCATGTATTATTTCGAAGTATGTTGTTTAGTTTCCAAATATTTCTGGATTTTCCAGAGATCTGTTATTCATTTCTTATTTAATTCTATTGTGATCAGAGAATATATACTTTGTATGACTTGAAAGTTTTTCAATTTATTGAGACTTGTTTAACGGCTCAGAATATGGTCTATCCTGGTCATTGCTGTGCACTTGAAAAGAATGTGTATCGTACTTTGTTGGATGAAGTATTTCATGTAGTTTGATATTAATGTAGTAACTCAGGGTTTCAAGTATGTTTCTCCTAAGCAGAATATAGTTGGGGCTTATTTTTTTATCCAATTTTAAAAACTGATTTTTTATTACAACATTTAGACCATTTATACCTCATATAAGTACTGATATGCTTAGGGTTACATCATCATGCTTATCTATTTTTATTTCCTTTATTTCCTTTTATTTTCTTTCTTGGTGTAGGTTGCTTTTGGTTTCATTATATACATCACATGCATTTCATTATATACATTATATAAATTTAATTATATACATCAAAGTTTGCTTTCAAGTGATATTATACCACTCAAATATGCTATAAAAGCCTTAGAATAGCTCCATTTCCCACACTCCTGGCCTCAATGCTACTGTTGTCATACATTTACACACACACACACACACACACACACACACACACAAAGACTACAATACATTATGTGTGTGTGTATTTTAAAGACTACAATACATTGATACTATTTTGGGGTTAACAGTAAATTTTAAAGAGACATAAATCATTACCCCAAAACCATGCATATTTTGTGTTTTAACCACATTCAGTGTTCTTCACTCCTTTCCATCTAGTATCATTTTTCTTCTGCAACTTCCTTTAACATTCCATACAGAACATATCTATGGCTGATCATTTTTTGAATTTTTTGTATATCTGAAAAATGTTTATTTTGCCTTCCTTTTGAAGGATCTTTTTGGGTAAGGGGGACAGAATTCTAGGTTAACAGTTGCTTCCTTTCAGTACTTAAATCTGCCATTCTTATCATTTTTGTCTAGGTATGTAACATCTTTTTTTTTTCTTCAGCTGCTTTTAGACTTTTCTCTTTCTAAATGATTTTGAGCAATTTGATTATAATGTACTTTTTGGTATGGTTTTCTTCAAGATTCTTGTGCTTGAGATTTATTGACCTTCTCAGATCTGTGAATTTATAATTTATATCAGATCTGGACATTTTTTGACTATTTCTCTTGTCATACAACCCCTCCTTCAGGGACTCTGCTTTCAAGTGCAGGTTATCCTACAGCTCAGTGAAACTGTTTAAAATACTGTTTTTACTGTGTTTCATTTTGGACAATTTGTCTTGGTCTATCTTCAAGTTCACTAGTATTTTCTTCCATGATTTCTAATTTATCTTCAATCTTATCCAGTACAACTTTCACATGTAGGCTTTCTTATCTAGCACTTTGATTTGAGTCTTTAAAATTTCCCATGTCTCTGCTTAACTTTTCAAACATATGGAACACAGTTGCAATCACTCTTTTAGAGTCACTATTCCTGACCCTGTGTGAGCTGTAGGCACTGTGCCCTCTAGGACTCTCTGGTGGTTGTTTCCTTGGCTTCTGGTGGTTTCCTACAACCACCAATACTGTGTAGAATACTAGAGAAGGACCCTCTGCAGATGTTCAGAGTTCACATTCTGTGCAGATCCATTCTCTCTGATGGCTTAATACAGAAAATTCTAGTTAGGAGTTAGCAAACAGTAAATAGGTAGTGCTTTGTGGGTCATTATTACTCAACTCTCTGGTTATAATTTTTAGGTGGCCAGAGACAACATATAAATGAAATGGTATGGCTGTTACAGGTAAACTTTATTTATGATAATAGCTCATAATACTTTGCTGGTAGATGCTCTTCCTTGGTCTTACTGGACTCTCAGCTCTGTGTCCTCTCTCTGTATTTCACATGGATCCCCCCTCCCCCCCCCCCCCCCCCCCCACTGCAGCACAGCCCAGAAACTCTTTCAAGGCAATAAATGGAGGCAGTTGTAAGGCTTGCATCGTTTGTTTCCCATCTCTCAGAAACCACTGTCTTTCTCTTTTTAAAATGTTTATTCACTTTTTGAGAGACAGAGTATGAGCAGAGCAGGGGCAGAGAGAGAAGGAGACACAGAATCTGAAACAGGCTCCAGGCTCTGAGCTGTTAGCACAGAGCCCAATGCGGGGCTCAAACTCACAAACTGTGAGATCATGACCTGAGCCGAAGTTGGACGCTTAACCGACTGAGCCACCCAGGCACCCCAGGAACCACTGTCTTTCAATACCTGGTATTCAGTAACTTGAAAACAGTTGTTTTATATATTCTGTTTTTTGTTGTTGTTTCAGGAAGAATGGTACAACCCAAATGGAACTTTGAGAAATACCCAATAAAAACATTATTTTCACACATGTAAAATTTTAAATCCAATTGAAACATATATATCTAAAGTATATATCATATGTTTTAACCATTTTCTGTGTTTCTCATTCCTTTCCATATGGTCAAAAGTTCTCTCCACCTTTCCTATAATGCTTGTAAAGGTAGAGGAAAACAATTATATCCCAAATAAAACAAAGAGAGGTTCTATGGATCCCAGTTACCTTTCTATTGTGTATCAAGGCTATGTTTCTGTTGAATGATCTCCTGTTCCCATTTAACCAGGAAAATTCAATAAGCTTACGGAGGAACTTCTCACATACCCATGGATTATCTCAGAAAGAAGTTCAAAGTCTGACCTCCCCCCAATAAAGCTAGTTAATGTCAGCAACTTAAAAATACTGCTGCTGCCAAATTACCTGAAAGAAAAGGAGGAAACATTATTTTTCCCCTAAATAAAACTTTCCCAAATCAACTCAGTAAGTCCTATCTTTAATTTATAATTTGGGAAGCACTGAAGCAGACTAAAGAAAAAGCTATTGTCTATTTTGGGGTCATATTCAAAGCAAGATGATATTTGTTAGTCTCTTCTAATGCTTATCTTTGTTTTTGGCAAAGTAATGCACTGAAATAAAGTGCTTATTTCAGAAAAGGTAACTACAGTATGCAATTTTTTTGAAGGGAGAAAATTTTTTTTGTGTTAACACAAAAATTACTAATTTCCTCTGCTATAATCTTTTTATAAACTGTTCCCAAGATTTCTTATGACCAAAGCAAAACATTTTTTTCATATTAGATTCTTGACTTTTACCTTTACTGAGCCATACTGCAAGATTAGATTACCAACTGTACATTCATTTTACACATTTAAATTAATCAGTGTACTCAAACAATTTGAATTTGCTGATATTTGACTTCTGTTTTACTTACTCAAAATGGTAATTTCCTATGGTTCAACCTAATAACAAAGAAGACATCTCCACCTCTGTAGAGTAAGGAGCATTCTGGTATGATTCAATTTCTGATAGACCAAAATACCTCAATTTTGCATCATTCCCATTCAATTAATACAGGTGGGAAATGTGACTACAGTTAAGAACACAGCATTTGGAGTTTTTGCTTCCTTCAGTTCAATGTTAGGTGAGAAGTCTTTAGTGTTCCAGGCAGGTTTCTCTTCTCCTCCCCCATCAGTCACCCTTTTGCCACATATGCAGAACTTTGTTTATCAACTAGCAGTGTACTTATTATGATTACAGGGCTGGAAGGGGAGTGGGGATTCCTTGCTAAACATCCTGCTCTCCTACTCTCTTCTCCCTGAGACAAAGTCTCTTTCCCATTTCCATTTACATCATACTTTGTCTACTATTATTATAATTTCCGGAGTTTGTACAAGTCTGCTTCACTTGATTCACAGATCCAAATACAACAAAGAAAATGCGTGTAACATCTGAGACGTTTGCAGTAGAGTTTTCCTCCAAATGGTTATATCTGAAAATACTTTGAGTAATATGTTTATCAATTTTTCAAGTTGGCAAATAAGAGGTAATTTCCAATATGGTTAGGTAAAACAAAAGCTTCCCAGCATCAGGTATGGTATCCTTGTGTTTTAAAAGGTCACAACATCTTCTCAAATGGTTTCAGTAAGAGGAATTGGAGAGAAAGCAAGAGGGTAATAAGAATGTCTTCTTAATGAGGCTCTAACTTGCATAAAGGAGCCAACAGATGGGCAGGTAAAGACATTCTCTCTAAACTGGCTCCAGCATTGCTTTTACCAATTGTTATTTCAGGCTTTTATTCCTCTGACGCCGATGTCCATCTTTTGCATATTTAATTGCTTCAGTCCTGTAATACATGGGCATGTCCAAGGACTCTCAATCAAACAGACTTTCTTTGTGTAAGAAAACAGGACTTTAAAATCAAGCTAATTCTGTGTCCCTACCATCAATGTAAAGAAGTAGTATAATAATTATTACAAAAATACTTATCTCCTAGGTGTTTTTATACCCTATTAAATTATATCTACAGTGACATTTCACAAAATCAGAGAAAACAAATTAGTTATATTCACCATTTGGAAAACAGATATTACAACATGGCCAGTACTGCATAGTCAGAATAGGTATTTCATTATTAACTCTCTGAAGTCTATTATTTGGAATTCAGTACTTTTGAGACAAGAAACAAAGATAAAGAGTGGTGCTTAAACTGTTTTACAGTTTTTACAGAACTTCAGCATCCCTTCATTGACCATAATAACACCTTTATTAAGAGCAAGTGTTGTTATTAATATTTTATACTTATCAAATTATTGAGAGGTGGTTTGGTACTGGAACTCGGGCCTTTTTATCCTTGGCCTAAGCTAGTCCATCTGGAATGGTCTAACATGAAATGCATTTATATTACATATTTTAACTAGAAACTGTAGAATCATCAGTGACTACTTTCTTACAAATTATCTCTAATTCTTTTCTATTCCAACTCTGCAACATCTCACAGGTTTGTCCTGTCTTCTCTGTAATACAGACATAATTAAAGCCATCTCACCTTGCTCCAGGGTTACCGAGCCTCCACACCCCTCCCCTCCTCTGAACCTCCCATTACAACACTGCCAGAGCGATCTTTCTAAAATGCAGTTCTGATGGTGTCATTCCAACGCTTGAAAACATTTGGTGGTTTGCTACTGCCTATAGTGGTAGTTCTTAAACTGTGCACCTGGGGATCTCTGTAACTCGAAGAATTAGACAAAGGTGTTTACAGCTGTTAAAATCAAGTAATGTCAATCAGCTTAATTTGCCAGGACACAAAAATCAAGGGACAGAGCTGCATTTGGTTTATGCCCCTATCTTTGTCTTATATATCTGGGACTTGTTACTATTTGTCTATGGAACACAATAAATAACAAAATATCAGAATAACAAAACAAAGAAAACCATTATTAATTCTGAGTCAACTCTTCTTAATTCAACACTATTTTCACCACTGTTGAGAGGCAGGGAGAAAATGTTCTCCTGATTTTCATGTGATATTATACAAATTACATTTTTTTCCCAATTCAAATGATAAAAATTAAATACATGCTTCAATAACCTAGAACCTAACAACTTTTATATCTTCTGCTTCTTGAACCTGAAAATGACTTACCACACCCCCCTGTGAGGGCTTTAGCAACTAAAGTCATTGCCCTCACAGTTCACTAATATACCCATCTCATTTTATTTTACTTCTTTATTAAATGCCTGTCTCCTGCGTTAGTGAAGCAACATATTCTTCATGTTAAATCACAAGTGCCTGACACATAGAAGTCACTCAGTAAATACATGCTGGAAGAATCAGTGAGTTCAATTTTATAAGAGAGCAAGGCTGCCAACTATTTGTTACAATTATGGAGTTTCAGAAATTTCAAGGAAAGTCAGTAAATTTTCTGTTTCCAGTGTAATATGTAACACATTATAAACATAAAATAGAATAGTTTTAGAATTATTTTACTTCATGCTGCATAAAACAGCCAGGCAAGATAGTAAGTTCAATACAACAAAACTCCATTAAAAGCATGTCAATGTTGATTCTTTAGGAAGTTTCTTAAAAATACAGTGCTCATAGCCATCAAGTGAAATTAAGGATCCAGTCAATTCTAAAAAATTAAGTTATAATTGTAAAGAATTTTTAATTCTATGAACATAAACTGGATAATAAATACTAAACTGTCTTTCTATGTCTCCCCTGCAAAAAACGCTGTTTCCAGTTCACTGTACATTTTTCCCTTACGCGAAAAAAGACCGTGGATCAATCTCTATAAATGTTAGGGCTTAGATATGAAAGTAAACAAATAAATACCCCATGGAGTTGCAATCATTGCTTCATCGTTCCAAGTAAAATCCTACAAAAAGAAAAACCTGCTGATACTTTCACGGTGAGAAGTGCTTTTTTTTTCATGTCAGAAACAGATACCAAGTTTTATGAGGTTTATTATATCCTAGTAACCTAATTAAAAAAATAAAAACTCTGGAGACCATCAGATATACCCCCCATGAACTTATATAATTGCAGGAGTATATCTCATGGCCAAGTAATATGAATAGAGGCATACTTAATGTGTGCTAAAGCTTATGGTTTACTTTTATATTAAATTTCTTATTTGCCTCAATCTGATTGTTTACAGCCTATGGGCCAGTGGTCATATGCATGGCTGCATTAAAAGTCAGCATTTTAAGATGAAATCTCAAAATACTGTATGGAAAATAAAAAACAATGAGAACTACTTACGGCCAGCAAGCAGGAACTGATAATACTGGACTGCATCGGCAGCGAGGAGCAGAGGGTGGTTTGCATTAAATGGTGGTTGCAATTCATTCCATTGAGGAGTTCTAAGGAAACAGCAGAAGAATATTAATATTTAAGCTTAATAGATGAGATGTAAATCACCATCACTGTCACCACTTATAGACACTGATATAAACTCACACTATCTTTGCAATCATTAAAATGAACTTGTTGGAGTGCTGAAACCTGAAATACAAGGCCATCTGCTTAAAAAGAATAAAAAGGTGGCAGGGAGTCATACAGTTAAGTAGAGCTGATATTAGTTTAATGGCAGAAGACCTACTAACAGCATAGACAAGACATTCAAAGCACTGGACAGAGAGGGAGTGTAGAATTCAAATGTCAAAACTAAGTAGTTCTAATTTTACTTCATTTTGGACAACTGTTAGAGCTCACTATTCAGAATATGTGTATATTTTAAGATAAAATAAAGCAGGTAAAGTGGTTTTTAAAAAACACCATGCAGTTAAATTAATGGTTGACTTATTACAGACTTAATTAGTATTTGAGTTCCAAAATAAGCCACTTATTTCAACGATAGTGCAGTAATTTTAATTAGATCTGCCTGCTCCTAAATAGCTTGATAAATAAGATATTGATCAGATCAATCTAGTCCAGTAAAGTCGTAGTAAGAATGCTGGAGCCTCCCAAAATCAATATAAGAATATTTTAAATGTCAAAAGGAGAGGCTTATTTTCAGATCCATTTTTGTCTGTTTCCTTCCGTACCTGTCAGGACAAATTTTTTTCTGCCTCTTCTGTACCACTGTACACTAAATTGAACAGGTATTATTCTAGATTTTATTTCTCCCTCTTTAATACTTGCTTATAAAGATTCTAATGATCACGTACTTTTTAGAAGGACTCTGACTCTTAATAAACATTTCTACAGTGCTTAGCCATTATATCCTGGGGAATCACTTTAAAAGGAAACCTTCCAATCTATTTATATTAGTTTCCAGTCCCCTTAATGGCTGTTCCAATGTACTCTCTATTTTCAGTGAACATGAGAATGGAAACAGAGGAAGCATAAAGCTCTATCTGTGAGAAAGAAAACAACCTAAGTCCTAGAAAACATAACACAAAGATGCAAGGACAAAGTAATTCAAAAGGTGGCATACAGTAAAGACAACTGAAAGCATATGATCACACAAAAATTCGTATGTGAATGTTCTTAGCAGCATAATTCATGACAACTAAAAAGCAGAAATGTCATCAACTGATGGATAAACAAAATGTTTAAACAAATGGATACAAAATGTGGTATATCCATGCAGTGGACTATTATTTGGCCATAAAGAGGAATGACACATGTTACAACATGGATGGACCTTGAAAACATTATGCTAAATGAATAAAGCCAAATGTAAAAGGTCACATTTTGTATGATTCCATTTATATGGAATGTCCATAGTGGGGAAATCCAAAGAGAAAGTAAATTGTGATTGTCTAGAGCTGAAGGGTTGGGGCAAAGTGGGGAGTGACCGCTAATGGGTACAGAGTTTCTTTTTGGAGGTGATGAAAATTGATTGTGGTGATGGGTACACTACTGTAGGGAAACCTACTGAAAATTCAGTTTAAATGGATTGTATGTACATTATATCTCAAAAAAGGAATTACTGATAAATGCAACAGCAGAGATGGATCAAAATAATTTTGCTGGGTGAAAAGCAGTAAGACAAAAAAGAGTACACACACTATGATTCCATTTATATAAAATTCTAGAAATTATAAACTAATCTCTAGTTGCAGAGAGCGGTGATTGCCTGGGGTTCAGTGGGTGAGGTAGGGATAAAGAGGGGCAGGAGGGAAAGACAACAAAGAGGCAAAAGAAAACATTTGGGGGCAATGGATATTTTATAATGTTAATTATGGTGCCAGTTTCACAGACGTATACATATGTCAACTTTATCAAACTGTACATTTTTAATATTTTATACTTCAATAAAGCCACTAAAACAATGGAAGGAGGTACTAACCTAACCAGAGTCCAGCTGGCTCGAGGTGATGTCATCACTTCCAGTGGGGTGTCATCACTAATCTTGGGGGCAGTGCTGAGTGGTCGTGGCTCCATCATGTGCTCCACTAAGGTCCCATAGCAGCTAATAATGTAGAGAGATTCAACGACAACTTGTTTGGACTGATCTACAAACAGAAAAAGGGAACCTGGTTGTGTGATAATGGCATAAAAGTAGCACAGCATAAATTTTATAAGTTACTGACCTTTCAGAGGCTGAAAGAGACCTTTCTGAGGCTGTTGAGAGAAAATACAGCAGGAAATTTTTTACATGGTGCCTGCTCCCTGCCTAAAGGTTGCCTCTTGGAAGTAGATGCTAATGAATATGAGAATCTCTGTGCTATCAAAATATTTTTAAATCTTAAGCAATTAATTTCAAGAATGTTGAAAATATACCAAAATTCTAATACAGTGAAACAATATTTCAGTTTTTTGTATTTGTCTGCAATGTAATTTGTTCCACATTACAAAAAATGAATGACATCAGGTGGGACAGGGAAGGACTGACTGGAAAGGAACATTGTATGGACTAAGATTTAGTTACAAGGGATGTACTAACTCAACTGCATGAGAGGCTCTCTGTATGCCTAAATTAGCCTAACTTCTCCTCTACTTTCTCTCAGAAAACTTTGTCTTTTAAATCTGGATTAAAATCAACAAATGAAAAACATGCAAGTCCTCCCCCTCCCCCCAAATCCTCTTTCTTCTTTCCTCTCCATGGGATCACTGGCCCCTATAGTAAATGAAGACCACTCATACTTTAAGGTCAGGTGCTGAATATGGATTTAATCAAATGACTTTATAAGGAGTACACATGTCCTCACGACCAAAACAGGTTTAGTCCTCTATCTTGGGTTTTACAGTAAACCTAGGAGCATATAAAATCACTCATGAATGCTGGGTGGGTCACCTTATCTCCATGCCAGAGGAATCAATTACAGCTGATTTGAGAAAATGGCTAACGACCAGTCAGTCAGACATAAAGGAGTAGTAAGTTAAAAGGGTAATTAGAACAGAAGGGAGAAGCATTTGAAATCGAGTTTCACGGAGGGTTTTAACTAGTAACAAAAAGTCATTTTGATAGCATCATTAAAACTAAGGAGGTAACAAAAAAATAAAGATGGGATAAGAAAATGGAAGGCCTGCATACTTTACTGTATCCTTTCCCACTTAGGCAAGAAACCTGCTGTGCCTGAGATCCTATTTCCAAGGAAAGGGTCACAGAAAGGCGATAACAAGGGAGAGGGCTGATGTCTGACTGCCAGTATTAAGTGTAAAGCAGAGCCATTTTGCCAAGAACAATACAGCCTGTGGAACACGGCAGAAAAGTGCCTCGCTAACAACTCAGTTTCTGACCTACTTTAATAGTGCTAAAATAATAAAGACAAAGTCTTAACACTCAACATTAAATACCTGTTCCATGAATGCAGGCACTCTTCTACACAAGAAGGAATAATACACTAAAACTATAATTATATAAATTTTAGGTACTGATCTTGGTGACTGAAGTAGGGATAAAAAAAAAAACTATATAAATTCAAAGAAGCAATGGTTACTGTAAAAGAGGACTCCTATTTCTGAGTGGGAGACTCTTTTTATCTTAATTTATAACACGACAAAGTTGTTGGTAGTTTTTGGTTTGTTTTTTAAAGTCAAGACTGAGCTTTAGAAAACCTGGGTTCAAACTCTGATACTATCACCTCCTAACTGGTGCCTTCAGCTAAGACATTTAAACTCGCTGATCTCAAGCTCTTTGTCTCTAAAACAGGGATAACAAGGGTTTTCCTTTCCACACCTCAGAGGCAATGTAATGAAATTAGCTTGTCAAAAATGTAATGGAAAAAAAATGTATAATGGTATGGAATTAACAATGTTGAAGACACTGGTAGACTGTGGCCAACAAAACAAAATACAAACATTCAGATGGGCTAAAAGTTTATTTCACATTTATAGTGAGAGGATAGCCTTTCTCCTCCATGAGGCTTGAGTAGTTGAGGATGGATATGCTAACTGAATGGAAAATGGATTTAGAGAATACTGGGTCCAAGATTATTCAAGGAGAACCACTATGAATTTTACTAAAGGCAAATTTAAGCATCAGTAAACTACATACCTTTTTCCCTTTTCAGACCTGCATTATTTGCAAACCACGATCTGGACGTCCCAAACATTGCAGCCACGCAAAATTCTCCGCCCATTGATTTGCTGGGTGAAATTTGTGGAGGTGGTTTAACTTTGCTTAAAAAATAAAATTATAGTAAGAAAATTACCATGATGGAATCACAGACCTCAAGACAGTGACATATTTTCTTCAAAATTCTACCCTAAGTATTCAAACCCTTCAATGTGGACATGCATTTTGCCTTAAGTGATAATTGGCAGCGTGAGATTGCGTTCTGCAGTAAAAGTAAAATTAGTTCAAAATTCCAAAGTATTATGAGAATAGTAACTTATAAAAATGATAAAAATTAACTCCTTGACTTATGTGCTGGTGAAATCCAACTCATTTCTTTTCAGATGAATGACATTTGTCTGGAGATTTTAAAGAACAATAGAATCAACATAAACATCTCACAATAATAAAATAGTTTATCATTTCATTTTGATATATAAGATGTGGGATTGACACATCATGTGTGGAAATAACGAGATGATACAGTTGAAAGCACACACCATGTGTGAAAATAACGAGATGATACAGAATGAAACCCTGCAAATGGTCTCAGCCACAATGCTATGCACGGTGAGAAAATGAATGGGAAGATCCAGTGCTCTAGGGCAATATTCACTGATCTGCCTATTTGTTGTTTATTTTTTCTTCAAGGGTCTGTGAAAATGATGTGTCTGTTTTTGTTCTGTTCTTCACATATTTGAGGACACATTAAGTAACTGATGTAACTACCATAAAAAAGTACTTGCTTTCTTGTTTTCTCCAATTTAGCTTTCATACCATCAACTTCTAATATCAACCTTTCATCTTCTGTGACTCTTTTGGCTTGGCAAAGACTTCCTCAAAACTCACTGACAATCCTGCTGACCACCTCAGATAAACAATGGTAAGGTTTTCTCTAATTCATACACCAGAAAATAGCCTTGCTGCATATTGGTCAAGATCACAGCCCAGCTGGGACACCAGAGCTCTGATGTTCCTACTCTGCTAGTCAGTCTCCAATGTCAAATAACATTATTTCTACCTTCTTTTGTTCACTATCCTCTATCTCTTTATCTTTTAATAAAGTATGATTAGGTAGAGAAAGATTGGGTTTTGGAGTCAGGAAGAAACCTGGATACTGCCACTTATTAGCTGGGTGATTTTGGTTAAGGTATTTAACTTCTTAGAGTTCAGACTACTAATATGTAAAATACAAATAGTAATGCCTACATCATACGGTTATTTTAAGCGTTTTTTTTTATTGTATTTGTTCTCTAAGTTTGTTCCCTGGCTAGTAGTACCACCTGAGAACTTCTTAGGTATGCAAATATTCATCAAGCCACACCCCAACTCTGAGGGTGGGGCTAATAATCTGTGCTTTTTTTTTTTTAATAATCTTTTTTTTTTTTTTTTTAAACAAGCCCTCCAGGAGATTCCAGTGCATGTTCAGGTTTAAGAACTGCTATATTAGGAAAAGTACATAAAGCAATCAGGGCAGTGCCTTCCCATATTATGGTACTCAACAAGCCCCTCCCATATTATGGTAGTCAACAATGTTAACTGTCTTCTATATGGCACACAGCCTTAACCTAATTTTCAAAAACATCAGACTGTGCTTTGGTTATCTCAGTTTCCAGGTCCACATGACACTTGAAATAGGCTTCCGCATATTTTATTTCCCCAGCCTTCAGCTCTGACATCTTCCTGCTAGGGAAAGCAAAAAGCTTGGATCAGAGGCAACTGTGATTGGTCTTTTTGGTCTCTCCCTTTGTACCAAATCTATGGTAATGCACATTGTCATATATGAAAAGGCCTCTTCTTTCCATCATTTACATTTCTTAATCACTTCACATCATCACCCATAAAAATCATACCAGTCACAGTCAGACTTCCACTGACAGGGGATAAAGACATGTTTTTTTGTTGTTTTTTTTTTAATTTTCTGTGAGGAAATGAATCTGGTTCTACAAACAGTTTCACAACTTCCTTGTTGCATTTGCCACAACTACAATAATCTACCAACAGGAAAGAAGACACCAGCCCACCCCCTGCTCCACCCCGACCTACACCAGAACAAACATGTACCTTTCCTCCATATCTGGGTAACCAACATCAGCTTATCCCTTCTGGTTATGATGCTCTCTGCTGGAATACCTTAGAGTCCAAATTCTACTTCAAAGCCTTTATTTCCATCACTGAACTGCTATCAAGTTCAGTGCAAGTTATCAGAGCAAGTAAGTTCCTATAACCAGCATCTTTTAGTTCCTCTGGTCATTTTTAACCCTTAAGAGTTTGGGGAGGTTGGAAGAGAGGAGGAGAGAAAAAAAAATTCCATAATTTGTTGAAAGGTGTTTCCAATTATGTGACTATGTGTTTTTACTAGAATCACCATCAGGGAACAATAATACTACAATGTACAAATAAGCTTTCACAGGGACAAATTCAAAGCTCTTTGCAAATTACTGGATGCTATTTTTGTTTTGTTTTTTTTAAGCATGTGGTAAGCAACAAGATAGAATACAAGTGAACAGCATGACACTTCTTAAGAGAGGCTATGGTACAGATAAAATGTGCCTACTGAACAGACTTAAAAAATAGTTGCTATCAGGCCAGATAGTTACCTTCACAACACAGTAATAAAGAGTAGAAATATGGTAGGATATCAACTTAATCTTTGGCCATGCAAAAATATATTCTGTGTGTGTTTTTTAGCTTATTGTCTATTCAGTCCATGACAAAAGCTAAAACTTCTTACGCTTCCATAATATTACACATAACTCAGCAGCTCAGCACACAACTAAAAAGCATCAACATGGTATTATCTTACACAAACTCATCTGCTGCAGAGAGTAAGTATCTTATGATAAAAGTATGCTTAAAATTATGTAAAGAATCATCATTTTAAGTTTTAGACCTTATTTCTTCTTTTTCTTCTGATAGGGTCTTAATAAATCATATTAGTAAAAGTTTTTGTTAAATAAGTGATTAAAAGAGTTTTTATCCCTGAGAATAACTTGCTACCTTGTACATGGTATAGTGCTGTGTACTGGGGATAGAGCATATTTGGTGTATATATTCATAGCAAGTCATTTCTATCATCAATCTATATTTGGAATGACTGTGGTATTTAACAAAACAACATAAAAACATGCATGTGTCTAGAAGACTTTCAGAAAAATTAAAAGGAGAAATAATTTGAAGAAAAGGTTACTATTAAGAAAGTATTCCTACCTAAAGGGAGAAAATTTAATTTTGACTAACTTTGCTCTTTATCCTAAGTTTTAAAAAGACCAACACCAGGAATTTTGGATGGAAGCAGAAATGAACTTTTCCAAAACGACCCAGAATATTTCTATTGCAAAATAACGTTCTGTTGGCAGAAAAATAAAACACTGAAAAGTGAAACATACGTGGAATGAACAAAAGATAAAAGTATTAGTCTTGTAAATCATGTTCACTTTATATTGGTGACCCAACCGTTTTAGAAAAGTATTCCATTACTACCTTTTTTTTTTCTTTCTTCCTCTCAACCTCTCCCTTTATTCTGGGAAAAGGACTTAATAAATCCCATTACAAAACATTTGCAAGTTTGGGGTGCCTGGGTGGCTCAGTCGGTTGAGCGTCCAACTTCAGCTCAGGTCACGATCTCGCGGTCCGTGAGTTCGAGCCGCGCGTCAGGCTCTGGGCTGATGGCTCGGAGCCTGGAGCCTGCTTCCGATTCTGTGTCTCCCTCTCTCTGCCCCTCCCCCATTCATGCTCTGTCTCTCTCTGTCTCAAAAATAAATAAATGTTAAAAAAAAAAAAAATTAAAAAAAAACAACAAAAAAACATTTGCAAGTTTAAAAAGAATACCTCTGGGTGTTTGAAGCCTTCCTTCATTTATTTATCAATGTATTAAATTGTCTTGATATAAAAAATAAAATTTCAATGTATATGGTGTCCAGAAATTCAATTGTGTTGGTTATGGTTTAAATCAGAAAAAAGCATTCTGATAGAGCTTATGATGGACTCCTTTCTACTGGGAACTCTTGCTCTTTACTCTCCTGAGCCCATCATAAATAACATGTTCAAAAATTAAAAGTAGAATTTGGCTTAATTTGTGTGCAGTATGTAAAAGAAAAATGAAGTAAATTCAACTTTCACCATATCGGGCACAATAATGATCATAGAATATCATATTTGCTAAATTTTATACAAGAAAACAACATAATAAAAAGTAAAATAAACATACAAAGAAACAAAAAACCAAAACAAATAAGGTACTAAATTTAAAACTCTGGAGTTTACCTTTTTGTCACTCCTTTTTGAGAGACTTAACCATCTAACTGTTAAGTGAGAATCATTTTCACTGCCATCAGAAGTTCTAGGGACATTAACACTATGACATCTTCCAAAATACTTATAGAGACTACTGAAGTTACCCATTGGCTTTTACTGTATTATATAATCCAATCAGATTAACATATTGAATTTCTCTTGCCTTTTTTGTTTCTCCACACCCTACTGCAAAGAGGAAAAAAAAAAAAGCAAACTAATAATATCTGCTTTAAAATTACAGAAAAATTATGTCCATCTGGATAAATCTACTATGTCCCATAGAACAGGGCACAAATGGAGTATCTGCGGAAGGCATGAAAAGCAGCAATGACGTTCTGTGCCTTGGTTAGAAGGACACAAGCATGGAAAGAGCTAAATTGAGATAGAAGCACCGTTTCTTTCCTTTTCTAGAACATAAGGGTACACTCGATATTCCAGTTTAAATGTTGGACACAACATTGCTGTAAGAATTACAAGTGGTATGGTGTCTTTGTAGATAAGAAGAAAAATCTTTCTTTATATTCTTCGCTGTGATTGAACTTTTAAAAGGAATTTAGAAGTTTTCTCTCACTCTCAACTTTATTTTCTAAAAGAAGAACTAAGAGGGAAACTGAAAGTATTTTATTTCAAATAAAGATATTAATAATATACCTAAAATTATTCTATCACAAGTTATTCTTAAAGCTCTAACAGATTCATGTAAACTTAACAAATAAGAAGATTCTCCCCTCCATGTAAATCTTTCCTTTCAAAAACGAATTTCTAATATTTTAAAGATTCTCAAAAGAACAAGATTAGTTTAAATAAAGTATTTATATATAAATTGAATATTCTCAGGCAGCACTAATTAAAATTTAAATATAGTTTGATATGTAAGTTTTAATTCTTCTTTAACTTAACCTTATATAATACAAATACAGGTTATGAGTATGGGATATATCCAAATGGGCTACTTTTGTCCACACTACTATGTATATATTTTTTCTTGTGATAAGCAATTCAAAAATACCAGCAGTTTAAACATAATACTACACGTACATTAGAAGCTCAATAAATACTTGTTACTTATTTGTAATACTGAAAGCAAAATCCATTTTTAACAATTCACAATGACTATTTCTCTTAAAATTTCTATATTAAAGAAGTATTATATGTGTGATTCTTTTCTAGTATTTTATACAGTCATTCAAACTCATATATCCTGGAGGATGTACAATCCCCAGAGTGTAGAAGATGGCTAAAATGTCGAAGACGGCCTATATAACTTTCCAACAAGTTTATTTTGTTATCAAAAGGAAAGACATTATTTTAAACTGACTCACTGCAACTGCATGAATAAAAACAAACCAGTTTATCAAAGAATGAAGAATTAGCAGAAACTGTGATCTATCAAAAGCAAAATCTTAGCTAAATACAAAGGTTGCAACTTGAAAGTAATAAAAAAAATTGTATGAAGCGTTCATTACATTTTAAGAGGAACTATAAAAATTTCATATTCTTCCAAAACACAAATGTTAACCTGCAACTGGAAGTACTATAAAAATATTTGTTTGGCATAACGTTTTATTTCGGAACTGTAAATAAAAACATCCTCCGGTTGAATGCTAAATAGCATGGAAAAACAGCAAAAACTGTTAAAACAAAGAAGCTCTTATAAACAAGCTAGAAGTTGTCAAATTTATATTCATTTTGCTGCCTTAATTTGAGGTTTCATTAAGATCTTAATGGGAAAAACATGCACCACTAGTGAAGGAACGTATTTTAAAGGAGGATCTTTTAGGCCAGTATAAGTGACTAAAAACGAGTTTCTTGTGAGCTAACGATGGCATCAAACAAACCACAAAGCAGTCTTCTAAAAGACAGGCAATGATTTAAAAGTCTACTATATTTCATATATCCCTTTCTTTAATCTGGCTCTTTTAATCTTCTTTCAACCTCAAATCATTTCTGGTTGACAAGTGCTTTTGCTTAAATTTGAGGAGCATATAAGCCGGTGAAGGAATGGAGTTTTCTTATTTAACATACAACATTTGTTACTCCATCTTTATTTACTTCCATGCTAAAACTTCAATCTTTATTAACATACTAAAACTCTTTTCTTTGTACTTAGAATGAGAAATTTATCCTAAGATGGAATCTAATTCTAAGTTTAGTCTACAAAGGAAATCTGTCATATGTTGAATCTAGCATTTAAAAACTGCTCACTATAAGTTCCTAAGTAAGATCCATGTATCTTATTTGTTTGGGGATGAAATCTGGTTAACAAAAAGAATGAAGATGGACTTGCAGGGAATTTTTATGCACTTATACCCTGAATTTCTTTAAAATAGTTTCACAATCTGTGTCCTAATTTTGATGCTGCATTTCAAGGAGGAAGTCTTTATGATTTGTCACCCTGTTCTAATATGATAATAAAATTTTCAGATGTTCCTGTGGCAAATGAACACTGAAATTAGTTTGCATTACATTAGAGTGTACCTGAAAGAACTACGGCAGTTTCTTTTTATTCAGGAGAAAAATCATTGGCAGGCTTTTCCCTAGGATAATGGGACAGTATGAACAATTCCCAGGAACAGTTATAAGAACTACACACACACGTGCAAAACTCTCTCAAGTATTCTGACTACATTTATAAAACTGATATACCTTATATTGCCCCAGTCCTTCCGGCTCACTTAACTCTTAAAAGCAAAAAAAAAAAAAAAGTATGATCTAATTCAAAGAAGCTTCTTTTCAAAAATGGTATTTTTCCCTTTAACAACATAGTAGTAGAAGCAGCTAACATTTACTGATCTCTTACTATGTGCCACTTAAAAGATAAAGAAACTGAGAAACAGGAAGGTTTTAGAAAATTACGCACGATCATATAGGTAGTAAGTGTGTGAACTGGGGTTTAGGACCTGGACAGTCTGATTCTGGAGGCCTAACTTTTAACCAGAATATTAAATATACCAGGCTCTAAATTCATTCTACTTCACATCTTTACATGAAAGTATTACATATGCTCTGTTTCTTTTCTATGACTCTCGTGTCTAAGACTGACAAAGTTATATTTTAGGCATTATTATATGCGAATTTAGTAAATAAATAAGTTATAGTGAGTAGGTGCTAATAACTCAAAATAATAAATTATTTAGGGGTTTTTATGTGAATCACAAATTTCTTCATCATGTAGGCCCTTAAATACTTAAACTCTTCAAAACAGAACTGACCCTATTCCTTTGGTACCAAATAAAATGCAGTAAAAATTTATAGGCTATTTTTAGTATACCTTAAATATCTTTATATTTCAAAATAAATCCTATCTTCAAATGTTCAGCACGATACATAAGGCGCTTTTATCACTATACTACTCAAAGCTTTAAACTCTGTTGTTAGCCTTGTCTTATAACATACACTAGCATTAGGAGAAAATCCTAATTTCTTATTTTTAAATATTAGTCTGTGATTGTTTTATTTGACTCTTCAAGAAATTAAGTGAAACCAAAAACAAAAAAAAACAAAAACCTGCTCTTTTAAAGCTTAAATATCAACATTCATGTCCCATCGATAAATTGTTCAGTTATGTGCATCTATCTGTGATCAGGCCATGCAACTGAAGACAAAAGTACGAAACAGAGTTACTTTTTGAGAGTACAGCAAATGAATTAGGCATGCGGGACTGAACTGGGACTCACCATGGAGCTTTTATGGAAAAACACCCCGCTCCAAACAGATAAGGCCTTCATGGAAAAGGGGGGAAAACGCACAAAAAATTAGAGGAAAACTCATTTCACATTAACAAATACATGTATATCATACTGTTATCGAGTATGGATAAAATAACTGAAAAAATTAGTAATCATTTGCAATTCTGCTGTAGATACTAATGAGTCTGATATAACCAATAAACAGAATGACGTGAAATAACAAGTCCCTTAATTTTCATAGGATTAGCGATTTCAAAATGGTCTATTTCTCCCCCTTTTCTGGAGTACCCCTGTATGGTTCCTAAGGTAAAATAAAATAAATTTCACTTCTGAGGCCCTTAAAACAAAGTACAAGTTAAGTGGAATAATCAGATAGAAGAGTGGAATCAGGAGCAACAGATGTGTGGTTGTCTGACACAAAATGTTTAAAATCAGCTAGAGAGAACTCAATAAAAAATTGATAAGCATTATTTGCTCTTCACTGATTGCATTCTCAGAGCCACAGAAAGAAAGTATGTATTTTCTAGGCTACTTATTTAAAGTAAATTGAACTGTGCATTGCTGTCCAAAGGAACAAACACTAAATATAAGTAGTATGATTTATTTCCATGTAGGGTCACATTCCCAGAAGTTAGCATTTCTCTTAATAGTGATAGAGATTGGCTTCTTCTACCCAGCCTGCATTGGGTTAGGTTTGAATACTGTAAAGCCACAATTGTTTATTTTAAATACAACTGGGGATACAAAGTCCAATTTCATTGTTACACATACTCATTAATATTCTGTTCACAGGCATTTCAGACATGCTACACATATTTGCATACAAAGAAGATTGGCTGATTTAACTATATCCAAAAAAAAATGTTGCTGTAATATCTGACATTTGGAAGTAAGACATAAATTGAGAAAGAAAGCACACTGGCAAAACCTGGATATTCTTCTTCAACTTTGGTGTTAAGAACATTATAAAAATAAAAATTTCTGCCAAATGATTAGCATTAATCTGCCTGTGAATTGAGTTTCACAAAAAGAAACTTGGGTAAAATGTTTTCACAACACTGAGTACAATTCTCAGGACTGATGCACAGAAGAAACAAAGAGGAGAACAGAAAGGTAAGTATCTCTGATTAGAGATACTAATCAGAGAAAAGTGAGTTGGAAGAACTGAGATATCAAAGAGAAAGAAAAGAAACTTTAGAAATGGTGTCAATCCAAAGTAAATCTCTCTCATAGTTAATAAGACACAACCAAAAGATATGATGTCATTATCCACATTAAAACGTTGGATTTTCAAACTTTTTTAACTGAGACCCATAAAATACATTTTAAGGTGCAGGCTGATGTGTACATGAATACACATAAATTGAAACAATAATTGAATGAATGTATTTTTTGTCTGTAATCAAATTTACTACTTTATATTTCAATGTTTTATAAACATTAATGTTGGGATTTAGTTACAAGGAAGATTAATGCACATTCTGACAGGGTAGGTCTGGGTGGGGCCCTAGATTCTATATTTCTAACAAGCTCCCAGGTCATACCAAAGCTGCTTGTTTGCAGAACCAGTAGTAGCAAAGTTACATTTTATTTTATTCTATATCATTAATGAAAAATAGTCACAATCCCCTTATCTGATTGCATGATTCACAAACTGTATCAGAAACAAAATGTTACTGGAGCTCACCCTGCACTCCGACAAACCAAACACCCATTTAAATAACTCAGACCACTTGAAGACTCCAATCTCAGTAACACAATAACGCCCTGCAGAAATTATCAGAAAATGGAAGCTTCGATATGTTTCTATATGCCCACAAATACTTCCAAAATGAAAAGGTTATTATTAGCATACAGTACCCAACTTCCTTTGAGTTTCATTAGGCGAGGCACGTGAAATAACAAACAGTTCAAATGATTCTGACACATGCGCTGACCATTGGGAACAGCTAGACATGAGTCGCTTTTCAGTGTATATATTGTATCAACACTGGACAGTGTCCCATCTTATTCTAAATATCAGACTACAGCTAAGTCACTGTAAAACATTTGAAAGTTTCATCCTACTCCTTCATGACTTAAAAGGCTTCTCTACTGATACCAAAAAACAACCCAACAAAATTGAAACAAAACTTTAAAGTTTCTACACTTCAAAAGACCAGTTGATGCTCCCCACCTGTAGAGCCAGCAAATACCCTTTCCTAGGTTAAAGTTTCCATATATATAAAAAGGAAACATGAATTTGCCAAACAAATTAAACACAAGCTTAAAAAAAATCTCCTAAATTTTCCTTTCTAGGCAATAGCAGTGTATGTTATTAACAAAAGATTTCAACAACCATTTCCTTCCCCACAATCCTAAAATGACTGTTAACTCTCCAGACACTGTAGTAAACAGGCCGGTACAAAGCAGCAGCAATGTCAAATTTAAAGACAATACGGTTCTCACTGTTCAAAACATAACCCAATTGTGTGAGTTAAAAGCAACCCTCCTTCAACCAAATAAGGATCCATTGGCTAACACAGCTCGAGGAGAAAACAGAGGGCTAGAGAAACTGAATGAGGACCCGCTCTCATATACACTTGGCATGTTCCCCATCTACACTTACCCACTTCTTACCCACTCCTACAAACTGGACCTCTGCCACATACATGTAAAAGAAGAGCCACAAACTCCAAAGAATTAGAGTGACTGACGTAATTACTGACTTTGTATGGGTAGTGTCAGCTGTTCTTTTGAAATGTGCCTGCTTCATCTTTCCTCAGTAGCAAAAGAATGAAAATATAAAGTCACAAAGGACAAGTCCATGATCCAGCTGTCTTTGCCTATGACTTCCCCTCCCCTTTCAAAATCCCACATTTGTAGTTTTATATGAGGATAGTTAGGAGGAAGAAGAGAGTATGTGAGTGGGAGTGTATGTTGAATAAAATGGTTTATATTAACATATGCAACTCAAATTATGATGTTCAGATATTAAGAATTTCTGTGTTTTCTCAACACTATTAAGTTTCAACAGGTTTAACAATCCTGCCATACAAAATCTATTCACTTTGTCGCAGTTATGTCCTTTTTAAGCTGAATTCTGATTCAAAAACATCAGGATTGGCCAAGAGATGAAAAATCCAGAAATATTTTTTATATACTTATTTATAGTGCAACGTGAAGGGACTTGACCATTGGTTCTCAACGGGTTTCTTCCAGAGATTCTCAGAAACCAAGAAGGAATTGTGTTTTATATCATAATAAATGCTATATAAGTTTTTAAACACTGATTCATTTGGCTGAATGTCACATAATAAAACAAAAGCTTTGGTGTTACTAGCTGAAAGCAAGGCAAACATGAAGGGTTTTTTTATGTTAATTTATTTTAAGAGAATGACAGAGACAGTGTGTGAGTAGGAAAGGGGTAGAGACAGAGGGAGACACACAGAATCCAAAGCAAGCTCCAGGCTCTGAGCTGTCAGCACAGAGCCTGACACGGGGCTCAAACCCACCAGCCATGAGATTATGACCTGAGCTGAAGTCAGATATTTAACCGACTGAGCCACCCAGGCACACCAAGATTTTTTTAAATGCAAGGAAAAAGTAAATCTAGATTTTATTTTGAATGTGCTGAAGTGTTCCATAACCCAACTTTAGCGCTGAAAGGTGTAAATGGTTCAATCATCTTTAAAGAATTAACTGGAGTCTAAGAGAAAAATTCTATAAATATACTCTGAAAGTCCTATTTCTCAATTGCTCAGGTCTTATGAAAATTCAGACACTATTGTATAACAGACATCAGAATGAGCCCATATTATGGACAACTATATGCCAACAAACTGGACAACCTAAAAGAAAAGGAAAAAAACCTTAGAAATATACAACTTACCAAGACTAAATAAGAAATAGAAAATCTAAACAGAACAATTATTAGTAAGGATACTGAATCAGTAATCAACAATCTCCTAATAAAGAAAAGCATAGGACTAGATGGCTTCACTGGTAAATTTTACCAAAACTTTTAAAGAATTAACACCAACTCTTTTTTTTAAATATGAAATTTATTGTCAAATTGGTTTCCATACAACACCCAGTGCTCATCCCAACAGGTGCCCTCCTCAATACCCATCACCTACTCTCCCCTCCCTCCCACCCCCCATCAACCTTCAGTTTGTTCTCATTTTTTAAGAGTCTCTTAAGTTTTGGCTCCCTCCCTCTCTAACTTTTTTTTTTCCTTCCCCTCCCCCATGGTCTTCTGTTAAGTTTCTCAGGATCCACATAAGAGTGAAAACATATGGTATCTGTCTTTCTCTGTATGACTTATTTCACTTCGCATAACACTCTCCAGTTCCATCCACATTGTTACAAAAGGCCATATTTCATTCTTTCTCATTGCCACGTAGTATTCCATTGTGTGGAAGTTCTAACATCAGCAATCAGACAACAATAGGAAATCGAAGGCATCCAAATTGGCAAAGATGAAGTCATGCTTTCACTTTTTGCAGATGACGTGATATTATACATGAAAAACCCGATAGACCCCACCAAAAGTCTGCTAGAACTGATACATGAATTCAGCAAAGTCTCAGGATACAAAATCAATGTACAGAAATCAATTGCATTCTTATACACTTACAATGAAGCAACAGAAAGACACATAAAGAAACTGATGCCATTCACAATTGCACCAAGAAGCATAAAATACCTAGGAATAAACCTAACCAAAGATGTAAAAGATCTGTATGCTGAAAACTATAGAAAGCTTATGAAGGAAATTGAAGAAGATATAAAGAAATGGAAAAACATGCCATGCTCATGGATTGGAAGAATAAATATTGTTAAAATGTCAATACTACCCAAAGCTATCTACACATTCGATGCAATCCCAATCAAAATTGCACCAGCATTCTTCTCAAAGCTAGAACAAGCAATCCTAAAATTTGTATGGAACCACAAAAGACCCCGAATAGCCAAAGTAATTTTGAAGAAGAAGACCAAAGCGGGAGGCATCACAATCCCAGACTTTAGCCTCTACTACAAAGCTGTAATCACCAAGACAGCATGGTATTGGCAAAAAACAGACACATAGACCAATGGAATAGAATAGAAACTCCAGAATTAGACCCACCAAAATATGGCCAACTAATCTTTGACAAAGCAGGAAAGAATATCCAATGGAAAAAAGACAGTCTCTTTAACAAATGGTGCTGGGAGAACTGGACAGCAACTTGTAGAAGAATGAAACTAGATCACTTTCTTACACCATTCACAAAAATAAACTCAAAATGGATAAAGGACCTGAATGTGAGACAGGAAACCATCAAAACCCTAGAGGAGAAAGCAGGAAAAAACACCAACTCTTAAACTCTTCCAAAAAATCAAAGTGGATGGAACACTCCCAAACTCATTTTGCAAAGCTAGCATAATCCTGATACCAAAACCAGAAAAAGACACCACTAGGAAAAAAAACAAAAAACAAAAAACAAAAAAAAAACTATAGGCCAATATTCAAAATGAATATAAATGGAAAAATTCTCAATAAAACATCAGCAAACCAAATTCAGCAGCACACTAAAAGGATCATTCACCATGATCAAGTGAAATTCATTCTGGGGATGGCAAGGATGGTTCAACATAACACAAACCAATCAATGTGATACATCACATTAGTAGAATGAAAAAAAATCATATGATCATCTAGCAGACACAGAAAAAGCATTTGACAAAATTTAAAATGCATCCATAATAAAAACTCTTAACAAATCAGGCACAGAAGGAATATATCTCAACATAAAGGCCATATAAAACAAGCACAGCTAACATCATACCCAATGGTGAAAGATGGAAAGCTTTTCCTCTAAGATCAGGAACAAGACAATGGCACCCACTCTCACCACTCTTTTTCAATATAGTACAGGAAGTCCTAGCTAAAGCAATCAGGCAAGAAAGCAGAATCGGAAAAAAAAAAAAAGAAAGAAAGAAAGAAAGAAAGAAAGAAAGAAAGAAAGAAAGAAAGAAAGAAAGAAAGAAAACTGTCTCTATTTGCAGATGACATAATTTTATTTATAGAAAACCCTAAAGACTTAACCAAAGAAGTGTTAGATCTATATAGATACAAAATTAACATATAAAAATCAGTAATGTCTCTATACACTAATAAAAAATTTTCTGAAAAACAAACAAGGGATTCAATCCCATTTACAATAGCACCAAAAACAATAAAACACTTAGGAATAAATATAACTAGGAAGATGAAAGATCTCTACTCTGAAAACTATGAGACATTGATGAATGAAATCAAAAAAGACACAAATAAATGAAAAGGTATCCTGTGGTCATGTACTGTGAGAATTAATGTTAAAATGTCAATACTACCAAAAGCCATCTACAAATTCAATGCAATCCCTATCAAGGTTCCAATGGCATTTTTTATAGAAATAGAAAAAAACTTCCCTAAAATTTATATGGAACCACAAAAGACCCCAAATAGCCAAAAAAAAATCCTAAAAAAGGAGAACAAAAGCAGGAGGCATCACACTTCCTGACATCAAGTTATACTATAAAGCTACAGTCATCAAAACAGTATGGTATTGGCATAAAAACAAATAGACCAATGGAAAAGAATCGCAAACATACATGGTCCACTAATATTTGACAAGGGGACCAAGAATGCTCAATAGAAAAAATGCAGTCTCTTCAATAAATGGTACTGGGATAATTGGATATTCACATGTAAAGAATGAAACTGGACCCAAATCCTATACCAGTCACAAAAATTAACTCAAAATGGATCAAAGATTTATTTTTTTTTTTTTTTAACTTTTTTTTTCAACGTTTTTTATTTATTTTTGGGACAGAGAGAGACAGAGCATGAACAGGGGAGGGGCAGAGAGAGAGGGAGACACAGAATCGGAAACAGGCTCCAGGCTCCGAGCCATCAGCCCAGAGCCTGACGCGGGGCTCGAACTCACGGACCGCGAGATTGT
This sequence comes from Neofelis nebulosa, assembly GCF_028018385.1. Taxonomy (NCBI): domain Eukaryota; kingdom Metazoa; phylum Chordata; class Mammalia; order Carnivora; family Felidae; genus Neofelis; species Neofelis nebulosa. Next base: position 49,935,063 of record NC_080797.1, read on the forward strand.
GACCTGGCTGAAGTCGGCCGCTTAACCGACTGCGCCACCCAGGCGCCCCTGGATCAAAGATTTAAATGTAAGACCTGAAATCATGAAACTCCTAGAAGAAAATACAGAAACAAAATCTCCTTGACATGGATCTCAGTAGTAATTTTTAAAAGATGACACTTAAAGCACAAGCAACAAAATTAAAAATAAATTAAAAAAGCTTCTGCACGTCAAAACAAACCACGAACAAAGTGAAAAGACAACCTACAGAATACAGAATGGGAAAAATATTTTCAAACCATCTATCTAATAAGGGCTTAATATCCTAAATATATAAAGAACACATGCATTCAATGGCAAAAAACAACCCAATTAAAAGATGGGCAAATGACTTGAATAAACATTTTCCCAAATAAGATATACAAAAAGCCAACATGTTCATGAAAAGGTGCCCAACATCAGTAGTGATTAGGGAAGTGCAAATTAAAAGCAAAATGAGACGCCACCTCATACCCGTTAACATGCCACCATCAAAAAGACAAGAGATAAACAGCCAAACTACAGAGAGAGCCCAAATTTCCATTGACTGATGAATGGATAAAGATGTGGGTGTATATATACACATATAAATGTGTTTGTATACACACAGATACACACAGACACACACACGCACATATATACATATATATACATATATATACATATATACATATATATACGTGTATGTATATGACAGAATATTATTCAGCCATCAAAAAGAATGAAATCTTGCCATTTGCAATGATGTGGATGGAACTAGAATGTATTATGCTAAGCGAAATAAGTCAGAGAAAGACAAAAAACATGATTTCATTCATATGTGGAATTTAAGAAACCAAACAGATGAACATATGGGAAGTGAGAGTGGGAGAGGAGAGAGGGAAACAAACCACAGGAGACTCTTAACAATAGAGAATACGGGTGCCTGGGTGGCTCAGTTGGTTAAGCATCTGACTTTAGCTCAGGTCATGATCTCACGGTTTGTGGGTTAAAGCCCCACAACAGGCTCTGTGCTGACAGCTAGGATTCTGTGCCTCTGGCTCTCTCTGCCCCTCCCCCACTCACCCTCTGTCTCTGCCTCTCTCTCTCTCTCTCTCAAAAGTAAATAAACATTGGGGCGCCTGGGTGGCTCAGTTGGTTAAGTGTCCAACTTCGGCTCAGGTCGTGATCTCGCAGTCTGTGAGTTCGAGCCCCATGTCAGGCTCTGTGCTGACAGCTCAGAGCCTGGAGCCTATTTCAGATTCTGTGTGTCTCTCTCTCTGACCCTCCCCCATTCATGCTCTGTCTCTCTCTGTCTCAAAAATAAATAAAGGTTAAAAATAAATAAATAAATAAATAAATAAACAAACAAACATTAAAAAAAATTTTGAGGGGCGCCTAGGTGGCTCAGTCAGTTAAGCACCCAACTTCAGCTCAGGTCATGATCTCACAGTTCCATGAGTTCAAGCCCCGCACTGGGCTCTGTGATGACAGCTCAGAGCCTGGAGCCTACTTCGGATTCTGTGTCTCCCTTTCTCTCTCCCCCTCCCTCACTCACTCTCTGTTTCTCTCTCAAAAATAAACATTAAAAATTTTTTTAAATTAAGTAAAAACAATAGAGAACAAACTGAGGGTTGATGGAAGGAGGTGGGTGGAGGATAGGCTGGATGGGTGATAGGTATTAAGGAGAGCACTTGCTGTGATGAGTACTGGGTGTTGCATGTAAGTGATGAATCACTGAATTCTACTCCTGAAACCAATATTTCCTGTATGTTAACTAATTAAAATTTAAATTAAACATGACAAGAGATAGAAATGCTGCCATGGATGTGGAGAAAAGGGAACCCTTGTGCATTGTTGGTATAAATTGGTATAGCCACTATGGAAAACAGTAGGGGGGGGGGTGAAATCCTCAAAAAGTTAAAAATAGAACTACCCTATGATCCAGCAATTTCATTTCTGGGAATATGACCAAAGGAAATAAAAATACAAACACAAAAAGATATCTACATCCCCATGTTCCTAGCATTATTTACAACAGCCAAGACATGGAAACAACCTGAGTGTCCATTGATGGATAGATGAATGGATAGATAAAAATGTCGTGATGTGTATATGTATATGTATATGTATATATTATATATATTATATTATATATTACATATATATTAACTATATTTAATATTTATTTAATATATTATACATTATAATGGAATATTATACAGCCATAAAAATATGAAGAAATCTGACCATTTCAAACAACATGGAAAAACCTTGAAGGTATGCTAAGTGAAATACGTCAAAGAAAGACAAATACTGTAATATCTTATTTATCTTAAGATAAATCTTTAAAAGAAAAACTCAGAAAAAGAGATCAGATTTGTGGTTCGCAGATGCAGAAGGTAGGAGAAGGGGGAGTTGGAGGAAGGTGGTCAAAAGGTACAAAGTTTCAGTTATAAAATAAATCAGTACTAGGGATGTGATGTACAACATGATGGCCATAGCAAACTCTGTGGTATGACATATAAGAAAGCTGTTAAGAGAGTAAATCCTAAGAATTCTTATCACAAGGAAAAAGTGTTTCCTTTTTTCTTTTCTTCTTTCTTTTCTTTTTATTGTATCAGTAGAAGATGGATGTTAGCTGAACCTATTGTGGTAATTATTCCACTATATGTGTAAATCAAACTATCACGCTACACACCTTAAACTTATATAGTGAGATACATGTCAATTATGTCTTTAAAAAAACTGAAAAAAAATAAGCCCATATAAATGTTAAATGTAGAGCAAATGGTATGTGTAAAATTGTAAAGACGTATCCTCTACCAATATATCCTAGGAACTTAAATGACTGTTACATTCTGTATATCCTCTGTTAAAGAGCTACAGAAATGGACTTACAGTTCTCACATACATATGAGCAAAATTAGTCCTTGTGTCAATTTTTCCAGTGTTACTTATAACTTTTCATTAATTTAATTTTAACCACTCCATAATAAAGACACCCATGGCACTGTTGGCTCTCAAATTCTTGATCTACAGGGCAAACTGAAGCTGAAACAGACAGGTTCACTATCTGAGATATACTCAACATGCAAATTTAAATTACAAACTCAAGATTTTCATTAGAAAAACATTAGATAATGTTAAAATTCTACCAGATGTTTCAGAAGAATAGCACAGACTATCAAATTTCTGTATAAAGTTACCACTGTTGATTTTTAATAGTAGACTTAATTCAAAAACTAAAAAATCCACAGATTTATGGTAAAATGGAACAAACCATGGTCTATTTTAAATACTCTACTGATGGAGCATGAAAATTGTAAACTCGAACTGTGGTAAGTATATTATACATGCAGATATATCCATATCCATTCTAATGAAAATACATTATCTGTTATTTTATATTTGGAACCAAACATTTATAACTTTAGTTATCAAAAACTAACACCTATATAAGACAAGGCTGGGAAGTGGAGAATTACCATCTACTACAGTATCTGGTGAGCCTTTCTCCAAATCTTTCCCATTTAATTCTCAGAACTTAGCATATAAGGTTTGGGGCTCAGGCAAACTTTAGATAAGCCAAGGAAGGAACGGACCTTTCTGCAAGGCCTACTATAGGCCAATGTCATTTACCCACTTAGCAACCTCTATGGCAGATTTAGTCTACAAATTTGAGATAATCAAATAAATGCTATTAAATATTTCCATTTCTAAATAAGAACAATCATCTATGTTTTCTAAATGAAGCTCTTGTTACTGGCCTATACCTTGACAATGAGTGAGGCTTAGAAATTAAGGAATGGAACCAAAGTCCTGGTAGGAACTCACACAATGTACAGCTAAAAGATGATAATCCAAATACATAAACTTATATTCTTCAGATGAAGAAACTTATCTAGGACACACTGGTAATACGTAGCAGAGCCAACTGAGAAGTCAAGGCATCAGATTCTAAGTCAATATCCTTTGACTACATTAACTTATTTCTACAGTGTCAGGCTTTAGCTTCTTAATACACACTTCAAATTGCTCACAAAGACATGAATAAATATAAAGACAGGAGAAGGGAAAAGAACAAGAGGCTTCTCCACTTAAGACAAAGGAAACATGAAAGACAACAAATCATCTCATGTTTACTTCACTGTTAGTTAAGAGTAAGGAAGTAACTTCATTACCAATATCTGTATTTTTTATTCCCATGAAATTACTCTGATCTCTTTTAGAAATTTGCTGCACTCTAGGGGCGCCTGGGTGGCTCAGTCGGTTAAACGTCCGACTTGGCTCAGGTCACGATCTCGCGGTATGTGAGTTCGAGCCCCGCATCGGGCTCTGTGCTGACTGCTCAGAGCCTGGAGCCTGTTTCAGATTCTGTCTCCCTCTTTCTCTGACCCTCCCCCGTTCATGCTCTGTCTCTCTCTGTGTCAAAAATAAATAAATGTTAAAAAAAAAAAAATTAAAAAAAAAAGAAATTTGCTGCTCTCTATTTGTCCCTGGACAATGATATGTATAGGTTAATAACTTTAGATTTAATGCACATAAAATTAAGCATACTGATGAAAAATTATCTATTTAGTAAAATTTTACATAGGAAGCATTCAAACAAACAATTATCACTTACTTGATTCAGTAATTCAACCAAACATCTATGAAATGCTACTTAATAAATCCCTACTGTTAATACTTAACACTTCAAAAAATGAGCAATTCCTTAGTACCCAGTTTCACTTTAAGAGATGAGAACTATTCTTATTTATGTGTCATAAAACATGATGGAGGTTTTTCCAGTTCTCCAGTCTTATACTGGAAGAAAATGGACCCTGTTTGAATGAATGATTATTGAGCCAAGTGATTTCTAGCACTTCTTTTGCCTTCATCAATGTATATTGTAGTCAGGTTAAGCAACAGCTGTTGCCAAAATGGGCCTTATTTCCTCCAAGTGCTGCTTCAAGGTACAGAACATGAAGGTGTAAATACATCTGTCTTTTGCCATTTGCAGTTCTACTGGCCTTGTGTATGTCTTGAAGTAAGACAGATGGTCCCTGACATTGCACAGGCTTCCAGGGATATATATTTCCAAAAATAAGAGGGCAGATGTGAAATATGGTAAGCACACGTTTTATCCCCTCAAGGTTTGAACTGAGGCTTCTATCTCAATTTGAATATTCTAGTATAGGATCCTAGGCAATCCTTAAAAAATCTCTGTGCTAGAAATACAACTTTTTGTGCTTATTTTGACTTTTTGCCAAATATCTAGGACATGGAGTAAATAAAGGTTGATGTAGCCTAGGTAAGTACATGATTTTATTAGATATATTATCAGGTATACTGGAAGTAATCACAAAACTTACATGTCTATAAATGAGTCAGCTCTGTGCTTTATTTCTACATATTCTATGTCAAATACTTCTTGTTAGTTTTATTTTTAAAATGCTACCAAAGGCATTTCATAGAAGCAAAGTTAGAGTAAATGAGAATTTCTAGAATGAAAAGAGACCTGGAAAATGAAAATCCCATTTGCTCATCACTCTGGTAACCTTAATATAGCAAGCAAAATTCTCAGTAAATGCAACAAAATTTAGTGGAAATAATGCAAATTAGCTAACTACAGTCATGAGACTTGGTCATAGTAAAAAAATGTTAATAAAAATGAAATAAATATAGCTTTTAAAATCTAATGGGATGAAATCTAATGATATGAGATGTATGGGATTTGGTTCAAATCTCAGCATATATAAAAAATGGAAATTAAGGGAATTTTTTTTCTCATAAAACAAATACTACTTTTGGTAAGGCAAAATACATGTATTTCAGTGAAAATGCCAAATTTTAAGGTAATAAAACCATAAATTGTATTCTAAAAATTCTATGAACAAATGTTGGGGTGACTTAGAATAAAAATTATAAGGAAATTACACTATAGCAATTTCTGGATATAATCAACAAACCCTTCAGAAAATGGATTAGAGGGGGTGTCTGGGTGGCTCAAGTCAGTTAAGCATCCAACTCTTGCTTTCAGCTTACGTCATGATCTCACAGTTCGTGAGTTTAGGCCCCACTTCTCAATCTCAATCTCTCTCTCAAAAATAAATAAATAAACATTAAAAAAAAAAAAAAAGAAAGTGGCTTAGGGTATTAAGTCTCATAAGAAGAGCCAACTATAAGTTATTAATACTATTATCAAAGTGTTTATAGGTCACTGTGATCTGTGTTAATAGGAAGCCAGAGAAAATAGCAGGAGGGGTGGGGAAAAAAAGAACAGCAGGTGGGGAGAGCGGAAAATAATGGGCAGGGTAATAATGTGTGCTACACTAATGGTTCTGCCACAAGTAGAGAAGTCATTACAGACAACTCTACGAAAAAGACCAATAGTGAGTTTTAAAATCTCTTCTTTTGATAACTGTACTATAGTTATGTAAGAGAATATCCTTGTCTGTAGAAGTTATATATTGAAATTTGTAGGAATAAGGAATTACTAACTCTACTTTGAAACAATTTAAGAAAAATATGGTGTGTGTGTGTGTGTGTGTTTGTATGTGTGTGTCTATGCACACGTGTGCATACATGTATGGGCAGAGTGAGAGAATGTGAATGATAAGGCAAAAATATTGGATTGTCAACATTTGGGGAAAATGGGAATTCATTTTACTGGTCTTATAACTTTTTTTTGTAAATCTGAATCCTCCGAAAATTTTAAAAATTACAAACCAAGTATTCGTTGTGGGACAAATATTCTCTTTAAACACTTCAACACAGGACATGCTAAAAAGAATTTAAAAACTCAGCAAAAATATAATGGTCTGGGAACTGAGATAAAAAACCAAGTCAAGGGGCGCCTGGGTGGCGCAGTCGGTTAAGCGTCCGACTTCAGCCAGGTCACGATCTCGCGGTCCGTGGGTTCGAGCCCCGCGTCGGGCTCTGGGCTGATGGCTCAGAGCCTGGAGCCTGTTTCCGATTCTGTGTCTCCCTCTCTCTCTGCCCCTCCCCCGTTCATGCTCTGTCTCTCTCTGTCCCAAAAATAAATAAAAAACGTTGAAAAAAAAAAAAAATTAAAAACCAAGTCAACAATGCAACAGGTCTACCTTGAACTAATATTAATTCCAAAGCACATAATTCAAATTCATTTAAGTTATTTCATTAATAAATAATTACTAAGTTGTCTATAATATAAGGGAGCCTAATGTATGCAATCTAAAAATCTAAGAATTGTGACTAAGTTTTTAAAAAGAAAAGAAACAGAATTTATCCAAGTTCATAAAATATGGCAGTGGAGGGAGACACCAGATGATTAATAGTTTCTGTCCATCTAAGGGCAGAGAAATAGAGAGTAGCAAGAGAGAGTGTGAAAGAGTGTGAAAGACTTTCTCTTTTTATTGTGGAAAATTTCAAATACATACAAAAGTAGGCTCAGTTTCCACTCCTCCTCACAATTATGTTGAATTAAATTCTAATATAATAGGATTTCATGCATAGAACCTCAGTCACTGTCTTAGAAAAGCTTATTTGAAAAAGAGAGCTAATTCTTTACATTATAAAAATAGCATAGCTCGTAAGTTTTAAAAACAATAAACACCAGAAACAAAGCTAGAATTAAATTCAAGAATAACAATTTTGAGTATTCTTTCACTTGGATTCAGGAAACACACACAAAAACTCATAAGTACTATGCAGAATTGTACAATGCTCAGTTGAATCAAAAAGGTACAATTATGGATGACTTCTATAAGTAAAAAAAATAACTTTAAAATTATGATTCAAGATTTAGTCTAATTTTTATTTGATTCTACATCCCAGAAAAGTAAAAGAAAAAATGAATGAACAGTAAATAACCTCTTCATAACCTCTTTCCTAGTAATAGCTACTGTAATTTTAAATATTTTTATGCTTATTTATTTTTGAGAGAGAGAGAGAGCAAGCAAACAGGGGAGGGACAGAGAGAGAGGGAGACACAGAATCAGAAGCAGGCTCCAGGCTCTGAGCTGTCAGCACAGAGCCTGACGCGGGGTTCAAACTCACAAACAGCAAGATCATGACCTGAGCCGATGTCGGACACTTAACTGACTGAGCCACCCAAGCACCTTTTACTTATCTTATTTTAAAAAAAAGAAACTAAAAGAGGAAAGGGAAGCCAACATTCTATTTAAATCACTGAACATAGTTAAAAAGCTGAAATAAATTAAAAAAAAAAAGGGATACAGGCCCAATGATCTATATCATAACATGCCTAATTTGGGACCTAAGTATATTTTTCCTTCCCCCTCCCCAAATATGCCACAAACTCCATTTTATTTCTGCATTCAGCAATAAGATCACTTTGTATACGAATACCACCCCACCAGGTAGAGGGTCCATTTCTGTGCTATGGTGAAATCTGGAGTTCAAAGGCCTTATCCCTGAGCATGAGTATTTCTTCTCACAAAAGTGATTTCTATAAACACTTTACCATCCAGCACAAAAATATTAAGACCTATTGATATAGTAGCCAAATAATATAATCTATTTCTTTTGTTGGAAAGGCCCTGAGGATTGTTTGAAGCCAGGATTGGGTTTTCTCTGAGCTACCTGCAGACAAAATTTAAGACAGTTGTTTCATTTCAAATTAGATAACAATCTCAGGATTGCTTATTGATGAAACAGGTAATCTGCCTATAGATATATATTTTTCTGGTACAAATGGAATTTCAGAATCATTTTGCGACTGATCATCTAATGATATCTTAAATATAGTACTTTATTTTCAAGAACTCAAAGAAGTGAGTTTTATATTCCTAACCAGTAGTAATTAAAAATGTTTTTAAATAGCTAAAATAAGCACAGACACATCAAGTGAGTCATCAAATGTCTTTGTGGATGTTAATGACCAATCTTGAGTAAAGCCCAAATTTTAGGACTCTGGCTTTTGAAAACTACCCATAATATCACATTGTCGTAACAATAATGACAGATTATTATTTGTAAATTATACCACAATATAGGTTTTTTTTCCCTTTAAGTTTCAGAAACATGGTTGTCATCTAACAAAGTTCTTTCCTTAGTATTTGGGCCAGGTAAAATCTGGTGGTCATTATAAACACAGATTATGTCCACAAAAGCAAGAAACTGAAACTGTACTTTCAGACAAAGCCGCAAGGCAGCAAGTATGAGACTGAGTAGATGGGTCTGGTTTTTATTAGCCAGTACTAGTTTTCACAACTTGTCACTGCTTTGTCTTTGCTATGAATGTATGTGCACATGGTTGTATTTGAGGATGTTTGTACATGTTCTATACTTTGTACTTATTCTGCTGCCATTAAGTCTCGCATGGGCTGGAAATGAAGAACGTACTCAAACGACCCAAAGAAAATGTGTTTTATTTTTATGTATCCAATCCTCTAAAGCAGCTATTTTAAAAAGTAGCAAGCCTAAGGCCTTACCCTGTTCGTTTGGTGATGGTCCCCAATGTCATTGGTTGCTTGATTTGTGCAAGAGGCATCAATACCATCAAGCTGGGGAGAGGAGAGAGCCGAGGGTTGCCAGGGTTGTTGTTGGCAAAATTATTGTAGGAGTCTTGGCTGTTTAGTTTCCCTACAAAAAGAAAAATAAAGAAAAGCATCACCAAGAGATGTTTCCTTCTCTTACGTGATTTGCACTCACTCCACTAACCATTTAAGAAAGTTATCAAAGGCAGAAATGATTCTAAAAGTATCATGGTTATATGGATGGGAAAAAACAAAGGATACTGGTAACACCAAGTGTGACTTGATTATAAACAGAGACTTTAGTCTTTGAGGATAGAGGAATGGAGGATACAGAAATGGATGGATGTTAAGTGGTTATACAAATAATTAGTATAAAATTTAATTATAATTTTATGATCTTATGAAGGAATATGGGATAGTAACAGAAAACAAAACAGGAAGATATAAGGTAGTCTAGAGGAGGCATGAAGCAATTCTCTAAACAAGCTGAAAGTAAGTGGGTAGAATATTCCAGCCACAGCAGCCTGTGAAAGCTGGGAGGGTGGAAGAAAGAGGAGTCATGAGATGAGTATCCACAGAGAATAGGAGACACAGGATGAGTAACAGAAGTCATAGGTAAAATCATCACCTTCTTCCCAATATCTACCACCCTCCATCATAAAGTTTAAAAACAAAAATCAACACATTTCCCTTTATTTTATGCTGGGCATTAATATAAAAAATAAAAAGAATAGTCATTATGGCTAGTGAGCCGTAACTAGGAAAAACAAACTCATCTGTGAAATAAAATCTGATCTGCAGAGGGAATAATTACTTTCAGCTCACTAGTAAGCCAAATTCCTCCTACATACTTATCTTTTCTCCCTCTCCATGGTATTTTCCAGAATGTCCTATAAATGAAATCAGAGTATGGGGCTTATGGGGTCCAGCTTCTTTCATTTGCCAATAAGCATCTGAGATTCACCCACTCTATATTTTCCTGAAAGTATCAACAGATCTTTCCCTCTCTTCCCCCGCTTTTTTTTAAGTGGGCTTCATTCCCAGCACAGAGCCCAATGTGGAGCTTGAACTGACAACGCTGAGATCAAGAGTCAGATGCTTAATCAACTAAGCCACTCAGGTCACCCCAGATCTTTCCTTTTATTCTTGAGTATGATGGAATTATATGGAATACTTCAGTTTGTTTATCTAGTCACTGCTTTTGGCTATTAGGTTTCCAGCTTTTGGCTATTAATGAATAAAGGTGCTATAAACATTTATGTACAGGTTTTGTATGAATATAAGCTTCCTTTTTTGGATAAATAATCTAAGAATGGAATTGCTGGTCATAGTAAATGAATGCATGCATGGACATAATAATTGTATGTTTTAAGATTATAAGAAAATGCCAGTTTGACAAAGTACCTGAACCATTTCTCATTCTCACCAGTAAAGTATCATAGTTCCAGATCTTCCATATCCACACCAGCATTTAGTATTGTCATTCTTTTTGATTTTAGCTATTCTGGCCTTTCTTTGGATTTCTCTAATGCATAATACAATGTAGTACTTTTTTGTTCATATACTTGTCATCCATATTTCTTTTTTGATAAAGTATCTGCTCAAATCTTGTGCCCATTTTAAAAACTGAGTCAATATTTATGCTGAGATATAATTCATATATTGTGAAAGTCACTCTTTTAAAATGCACACTTCTGTGGTGTTTAGTATATTCTACAGTGTAGCACAACCATGACCACTATCAAATTTCAGAATATTTTCATCACCCAAAAAGAAAGCCCATACCCATTGGCAATCACTCCTCCTTTGTCCCACCTCTCAGCCTTTGACAACCAGGAACCTCCTTTTTGATTCTATGGCTTTGCCTATTCTGGATGCCTCATAAATGGAATCATATACAATGTGGCCTTTTATGACTTAGTATCTTTTCAAGGTTCATCCATGTTGTGCCACATGTCAGCAGTTCATTATTTTTTATAACCAAATAGCATTCCATTGCATGGATGTACCACATTTTACTTATCCATTTATGTGTTCTCAAGTTTTCTTGGGTATACACACCTAGGAGTGGAACATTTCAGTCTGTATTTAACATTTTGACGAACTGCCAACCTGTGGCTGCACCAATGTATAAGGGCTCCAACTTCTCCACATCTTCAAAAAAACTGTTATTGTCTACCTCTTATTTTAGCCATCCTAAATTTTTTTAATGTTTATTTATTTTTGAGAGACAGGGAGAGGCAGAGGGCAAGCAGGGGAGGGGCAGAGAGCGAGAGGGAGACACGGAATCTGAAGCAGGATCCAGGTTCTGAGCTATCACCACAGAGCCCGATGCGGGACTTGAACTCATGAACTGTGACAGTATAACCTGACCTGAAGTCAGATGCTCAACCGACTGAGCCACCCAGGCACCCTGTTTTAGCCATCCTAGTGGGTATGAAGTGGTGTCTTATATGGTTTTGATTTGCATTTCCCTAATTACTAGGGATGTTAAACATCTTTCTCATGTGCAGTTTGGTAATTCGTATATCTTCTTTGGAGAAATGTCTAATCCGAAATATTTGCCCATTTAAAAACTGGATCGTCTGGGGCTCCTGGGTGGCTCATTTGGTTGAGCGTCCGACTTCGGCTCAGGTCATGATCTCACGGTTCATGAGTTCGAGCCCCATGTCATGCTCTGTGCTGACAGCTCTGAGCCTGGAGCCAGCTTTGGATTCTGTGTCTCCCTCTCTTTCTGCCCCTCGACCACTCGTGCTATGTCTCTCTCTCTCTCTCTCTGTCTCAAAAATAAACATTTTTAGAAAATTGAAAGTAAATAAAATAAAAATTGGATTGTCTTTTTACTGTTCAGTCATAAGTTAATCATACTCTCTGGATACAAGCCCCTGGTCAAATATATTATTTATAAATATATTTGTCCCATTACATGTGTTGTCTTCTCACCTTCTTCACGATGTTCTTTGAAGTATAAAAGTTTTTAATTTTGATAAAGTCTACTGTATCCATTTTTTCTTTAGTTGCTTATACTTTTATTGTCATATCTAAGAAACCATTGCCAAATCCAGGGACACAAAGATTTATGCCTATATTTTCTTCTAAGAGTTTTATATTTTCAGTTCTGACATTTAGGTCTTGGATCTATCTTGAATCAATTGTTATAAATGGTGTGAAGTAGGGGTTCAATATCATTACTGTGAATTTTGGATATCCACTTGTTCCAGTCTTTCCACTGAAAAGACTCTTCTTTCCCACATCAACAGATTGTCCTGGCACTCTTGTTGAAAATCAAAAGGCTACAAATGTAAGGAATTATTTATAGATCTTACTCTCAAATTTTAAAAGATCTTTATATATTCTGGACATAAGCCTTTTGTAAATTTTCAAATATGTTCTACCACCCTGTAACTTGTCTTCTTACAGATCTTTCAATAAGCAAAAGATTTTTTCCCATAAAGTCCACCTCATGAATTTGTTTAGTATATGTGGTGTTGAATTGATGAACTATTTGCCTAACCTAAGGTCAAAAAATTCAATCTAAAAAATTTTAAGTCTTGTATTTTATCTTCATATATACAATTTATATCATTTGTTACATGATACAGTTAATTTTTTGAGGTATGAAATGTGATTTTTAAAAAAAATAACAATGAAATGAAATGAAACAAATGAAAGCAAATAAAACAAAATCTCCAAAGTTTAAGTGAAGTTTATAGCAAGTTTACATATTAGGATTTTTTTAATTTTTTAATCAGTGCCCTGATATTAATGATAAAAATTTTATGATATTACCGATATAAAATATTACTGATAATGTCTATTACTCCAGTATTATGATAGCTGAAGCCTGAGACAAGGCAGGATCCATGATCTCTGTAATTTTTTGATATATTCACCAAATGACAAATTTGAGCTAAATTTTGGTGAGATGAAGTGGTATGCCAATTTGGATTGCTTTCTTTTTTTTTTTTAATATGAAATTTATTGTCAAATTGGTTTCCATACAACAAACACCCAGTATGCATCCCAACAGGTGCCCTCCTCAATGCCCATCACCCACCCTCCCCTCCCTTCCACCCCCCATCAACCCTCATTTTATTCTCAGTTTTTAAGAGTCTCTTATGGTTTGGCTCCCTCCCTCTCTAACTTCTTTTTTTTCTTCCCCTCCCCCATGGTCTTCTGTTAAGTTTCTCAGGATTGTTTTCTTAACACAAAAAGAAATCGTATTAGAATTACTGAAAAGAAAGAGAACAGTATATCAAAAGGGAACATACTATATTCTGGAACAGAAGCACCCACTTGGACATTTATTATTTCTATATTATTTGGTGTCACCACCTTGTGGCCTACAGCTACAAAATTCAAATTAGTTACAGATCTCACAGAGAGGAGGCTATGAAATACAAAGACAGAAATTGCTATTATGTTATCAAAGTTCTCTTCAGATACAAGCCACATGGGATTAGAAATTTTAGAATATTTTACGTGTTTTTCTGAATGTCCATGTTTTGAAATGCTGTCATATTGGGAATTAGGTTCCTAAACAACTCATAACTTCTAAAATAGACATTACACAAACATCTACCCAAATGCACACAGAATTCACTAAAAATGTGCTTTTATTTTCAAAATTCTTAGCACCCCTGTTCAGTCACCTTTTTCCAAGGAAAAATGATTGTGAAGCACCTCTGTCCCAGTAAATAATGGTTTTTCAGAGGGACTAAAGATAGAAAAAAAATAGAGAAAAATAATATTGAATTTCATTTCTTTTAGTCAGTGGTTTCATGTCACTGTATTCAACAAAACCTGCTGCTTCCATCAACACGTTGTCATTTATTTGCAAAGATGCCAGCTAGGATTCTAATTGGAACTGCAATGAGTCTGTAGATCAGCTGAGGAACTACTGCCATCTTACCAAGCCAAGAATATGAGATGTCTTTTCATTTATTTAAGTATTCTTTAATTTCTTTGAACATTATTTTGTAGATTTCAGGGTACAGGTTTTATACTTCTTTGGTTAAATTTAGTCCTATTTTATTCTTTTGGATGCAACTTGTAAAAAGAATTGTTTTTAATTTCACTTTTCAGACTGTTAATTGCCAATGTAGAAAAATACAATTAATTATTGTACATTGATCTTATATCCTATAATCTTTGCTGAACTTGTTTATCTCAGTGGAGATATTTCTTTCTTGTGGATTCCTTAGTATTTTCTACATACATGATCATGTCATCCTCAAAGAAGGAAGTTTTACTTCTTCCTTTCCAGTCCAGATGACTTCTATTTATTTTATTGCCTAAAAGCCTTGGTTACAACTGCCAGTACAATATTGAACAGAAGTGGCAAGAACAGACTATGATTCATTTTAAGTTATTTTTTGTATATGGACTGAGGTGTGAGTTGAGGTTGTGTTCATGCTTTGAAAGTGGATATCAACTTGTTTCATCACCATTAGAAAGATGATCCTTTCTCCATTAAATTGCCTTTTCATCTTTGTCAAAAATCAAATGACCATACACGTGTGCATCTATTTCTAGATTTTGTTCCATTGATCCATGTGTCTATCCTTTCACTAATACTACATTTTCTTGATTACTGTAGTTTTTTTTTTTTAAGACAGAGAGAGCGCACGTGTGAGCCTGTATGAGTGGAAAGAGGGGCAAAGAGAGAGGAGAGACAGAATCCCAAGCAGTCTCTGTGCTGTCAGAGCAGAGCCACAGGGCTCGATCTCACAAACCGTGAGATCATGACCTGAGCCAAAATCAAGAGTCGGACACTCAAGTCATTGAGTGACCCAGGTACCCTGTTGATTACCTGTAGTTTCATAGTGATCCATGTACTTACACAGAAACTTTACAGAAAATTTTCCACACTTTCCATGTTATAAAAACGAGTCCAGTGTTTATAACTCAACAACTGTTCCATACAGAAAACATCTTATTGACCCAACGTTATTTTCAAATAATTGTTCTTAACTTATAAAAGTTATCTGCCCCAGTTCAATGGTTAACAATAAATATTGTATTTTATAAATAACAGCAAACAGTAAGCATGTAATTTTTTTTTTTTTACTAATTTGTAAGTGGAGTGTTAAAGTCCCCTGCAATTACCACATTCTTATCAATAAGGTTGCTTATGTTTGTGAGTAATTGTTTTATATATTTGGGGGCTCCTGTATTCGGCACATAGGCATTTATAATTGTTAGCTCTTCCTGATGGATAGACCCTGTGATTATTATATAATGCCCTTCTTCATCTCTTGTTACAGCCTTTAATTTAAAGTCTAGTTTGTCTGATATAAGTATGGCTACTCCAGCTTTCTTTTGACTTCCAGTGGCATGATAAATAGTTCTCCATCCCCTCACTCTCGATCTGAAGGTGTCCTCAGGTCTAAAATGAGTCTCTTGTAGACAGCAAATAGATGGGTCTTGTTTTTTTATCCATTCTGATACCCTATGTCTTTTGGTTGGTGCATTTAGTGCATTTACATTCAGTGTTATTATAGAAAGATACGGGTTTAGAGTCATTGTGATGTCTGTAGGTTTCATGCTTGTAGCGATGTCTCTGGTACTTTGTCTCACAGGATCCCCCTTAGGATCTCTTGTAGGGCTGGTTTAGTGGTGACGAATTCCTTCAGTTTTTGTTTGTTTGGGAAGACCTTTATCTCTCCTTCTATTCTAAATGACAGACTTGCTGGATAAAGGATTCTCGGCTGCATATTTTTTTTTCTGTTCATCACATTGAAGATCTCCTGCCATTCCTTTCTTGCCTGCCAAGTTTCAGTAGACAGATCGGTCACGAGTCTTATAGGTCTCCCTTTATATGTTAGAGCACGTTTATCTCTAGCTGCTTTCAGAATTTTCTCTTTATTCTTGTATTTTGCCAGTTTCACTATGATATGTCGTGCAGAAGATCGATTCAAGTTACGTCTGAAGGGAGTTCTCTGTGCCTCTTGGATTTCAATGCCTTTTTCCTTCCCCAGATCCGGGAAGTTCTCAGCTATTATTTCTTCAAGTACCCCTTCAGCACCTTTCCCTCTCTCTTCCTCCTCTGGAATACCAATTATGCGTATATTATTTCTCTTTAGTGCATCACTTAGTTCTCTAATTTTCCCCTCATACTCCTGGATTTTTTTTTTATCTTTTTCTCAGCTTCTTCTTTTTCCATAATTTATCTTCTAGTTCACCTATTCTCTCCTCTGCCTCTGAAATCCGAGCTGTAGTTGTCTCCAGTTTATTTTGCAACTCGTTGACAGCATTTTTTAGCTCCTCCTGGCTGTTCCTTAGTCCCTTGATCTCTGTAGCAAGAGATTCTCTGCTGTCCTTTATACTGTTTTCAAGCCCAGTGATTAATTTTATGACTATTATTCTAAATTCACTTTCTGTTATATTGTTTAAATCATTTTTGATCAGTTCATTAGCTGTTGTCATTTCCTGGACGTTTTTCTGAGGGGAATTCTTCCACTTCATCATTTTGGATAGTCCCTGGAGTGGTGCGGGACTGAGGGGCACCTCCCCTGTGCTGTCTTGAATAACTTGCGTTGGTGGGCGGGGCCGCAGTCAGACCTGATGTCTGCCCCCAGCCCACCTCTGGGACCACAGTCAGTCTGGTATGTGCCTTCTCTTCCCGTCTCCTAGGGGCGGGATTCACTGTGGGGTGGCGTGGCCCATCTGGGCTACTTGCACACTGCCAGGCTTGTGGTGCTGGGGATCTGGCGTATTAGCTGGGATGGATCAGCAAGGTGCACAGGGGCGGGAAGGGCAGGCTCAGCTCGCTTTTCCTTCGGAGATCCACTTCGGGAGGGGCCCTGCGGCACCAGGAGGGAGTCAGACCCGTAGGAGGGATGGATCCGCAGAAGCACAGCTTTGGGTGTTTGCGCGGTGCAAGCAAGTTCCCTGGCAGAAACTGGTTCCCTTTGGGATTTTGGCTGGGGGATGGGCGAGGGAGATGGCGCTGGCGAGTGCCTTTGTTCCCTGCCATGCTGAGCTCTGTCGTCCGGGGCTCAACAACTCTCCTTCCTGTTGTCCTCCAGCCCTCCCGTTCTCCAAGCAGAGCTGTTAGCTTATAACCTTCCAGATGTCAAGTCCCGCTTGCTGTCGGAACACACTCATCCGGCCCTTCTGCTTTTGCAAGCCAGACTCGGGGGCTAAGCTTGGCCGGTGGGCCGCCCCTCAGCCCCAGCTCCCTCCCGCCAGTCCGTGGAGCATGCACCGCCTCTCTGCCCTTCCTACCCTCTTCCGTGGGCCTCTCATCTGCGCTTGGCTCTGGAGACTCCATTCTGCTAGTCTTCTGGTGGTTTTCTGGGTTATTTAGGCAGGTGTAGGTGGAATCTAAGTGATCAGCAGGACGTGCGGTGAGCCCAGCGTCCTCCTACACCGCCATGTTCCCAGGATCTCTCTTTTTTTACTAATTTGAATAAGACAAATTCATATAAAAAAGCAAACAATCCCCCCAAGAGATCAGAATGAATATCTTATTTCTAAATGACATCCTGAAAGACATTATTTTTTTTAGTTTGTATTTAAATTTCAGTTAGTTAACATATAGCTTAATAGTTTCAGGTGTACAATATAGCAATGCAACACTTCCATACATCACTCAGTGCTCATCACAAGTACACTCCTTAATCCCCAACACCTATTTAACCTATTCCCCCGCCCACCTCCCCTCTGATAACTACCAGTTTGTTCTCTATAGTTAAGAGTCTGTTTCTTGGTTTCTCTCTTTCTCTTTCCCCTCCTCTTTTATTCGTTTTGTTTCCTAAATTCCACATATGAGTGAAATCATATGGTATTTGTCTTTCTCTGCCTGAATTATTTCACTTAGCATAATACTCTCTACCTCCAGGCACATCTTCGCAAATGGCAAGATTTCATTCTTTTTAATGCCTGAGTAATATCCCATTGTGTATATATGCCACATTTTCTTTACCCATTCATCAGTTGATGGACATTTGGGCTATTTCCATAATTTGGCTACCGTAGATAATCACTGCTATAAACACTGGGGTGCATGTATCCCTTCGTATCTGTATTTTTGGATTCTTTAGGTAAATACCTACTAGTGCAATTGCTGGGTTGTAGGGTAGTTCTACAACTTTTAGTTTTAACTTTTTGGGGAACTGCCACACTGTTTTCCAGAGTGGCAGCACCAGTTTGCATTCCCACCAACAGTGTAAGGGGATTCCCCTTTCACCACATCCTCGCCAACACCTGTTGTTTCTTGTGGTGTTGATTTTAGCCATTCTGACAGTTGTGAGGTGATGTCTTATTGTAGTTTTGATTTGCATTTCCTTGATGATAAGTGATGCTGAGCATCTTTTCATGTGTCTTTCAGCTGTCTGTATGTCTTCTTTGGAAAAATGTCTATTCATATCTTGTGCCCATTTTTTTTAAGTTTATTGATTTATTTTGAGAGAGAATGAGCACAAGAGAATCACAGGCAGTCTCCACAGTGTCAGTGTATAGCCCGATGGCTCACAAACCATGAGACCATGACCTGAGCCGAAGCCAGACACTTAACCGACTGAACCACCCAGGCGTTCCTCTTTTGCCCACTTTCTATTGGATTATTCACTTTTGGGGTGTTGAGTTTTATAAATTGTTTATATATTTTGGATACTAACCCTTTATTGGATACGTCATTTGCAAATATCTTCTCCCATTCTAAGGCTGACTTTTAGTTTTGTTGATCATTTCCTTCATTGTGCAGATGGTTTTTATTTTGATGTAGTGCCAATAATTTATTTTTGCTTTTGTTTCCCTTGCCTCAGGAGACATATCTAGAAAGAAGTTGCAATGGCTGATGTCAAAGAATTTACTGCCTGTGTTCTCTCAAAGACATTCACTCTTAAAACAGCATGGATTCAATACAGAGGGAGAACTATCACACCATAATTAATGGTAGCTTCAGAGTTAGTGGAATGGTAAGAAGTTCTTTTTAAAAAATCATTACAAGCAGCACCTGGGTGGCTCAGTCAGTTAAGTACCTGACTGCAGCCCAGGTCATGATCTCATGGTTCGTGGGTTTGAGCCCTGCGTCTACTCTGTGCTGACAGCTCAGAGCCTGGAGACTGCTTTGGATTCTGTGTGTCTCTCTCTGCCCCTTCCCTGCTCACATTCTGTCTCTCTCTCTCTCTCAAAAATAAACATTTAAAAAATGCAAAAAAAATCATTACAAAATGAAGGTATCTTCAGAATTAGCATAATGGCTTAACCAAATGGGACTTGTTTTTTGGGGCACAAACCTATGGAATAATCAAGTTAAATACTGATGTCTCTTCAGCAATGTAAGAAATTCTTATTGAGGAGGGCACCTTTTGGGATGAGCACTAGGTGTTGTATGCAAACCAATTTGACAATAAATTTGATATTAAAAAAAAAAGCTTCTCTTTCTGTGCTCACACAATGGGCAGCAAAAAAAAAAAAAAGAAGAAGAAAAGAAAAGAAATTCACACAAATTTTTATCTATCTCCTCAATTTCTGAATACAACATTTAATATCTGTAGAGGAATAACAGAAAACTTTTTTATACCAGTTAAGAAATGGGCAGAAGACATGAAACAGACTTTCTTCCAAAGACATACAGATGGCTAACAGACACATGAAAAAATGCTCAACATCACTCATCATCAGGGAAATACAAATCAAAATCATGATGAGATACCACCTCACACCTATCAGAATGGCTAAAATTGACAACACAGGAAACAACAGATGTTGGCAAGAATGTGGATGAAGGGGAAACCTCTTACACTGCTGGTGGGAATGCAAACTTGTGCAGCCACTCTGGAAAACAGTGTGGAGGTTCCTCAAAAAGTTAAAAATAGAATTGCTATGATCCAGCAATTACACTAATAGGTATTTACCCAAAGAATGCAAAAATAGAGATTTGAAGGGGCACATGCACCCTGATGTATACAGCACCATTATCAACAATAGCTAAACTATGGAGAGCCCCAAATGTCCATCAACTGATGAATGGACAAAGAAGATGTGGTATATATGCACAATGGAATATTACTCAGCCATCAGAAAGAATGAAATCTTGTCATTTGCAATGATGTGGATGGAGCCAGAGTGTATTATGCTAAGCAAAGTAAGTCAGAGAAAGATAAATGCCATATGATTTCACTCATATGTGGAATTTAAGAAACAAAATAGATGAAGTTAGGGGAAGGGGGAAAAAGAGAGAGAGAAGCAAACCAAAAGAGACTCTTTTTTTTCTATGTCTTTTTTTTTAATATGAAATTTATTGTCAAATTGGTTTCCATACAACACCCAGTGCTCATCCCAACAGGTGCCCTCCTCAATGCCCATCACCCACTTTCCCCTCCCTCCCACCCCCCATCAACCCTCATTTTGCTCTCAGTTTTTAAAAGTCCCTTATGGTTTGGCTCCCTCACTCTCTTTTTTTTTTTTTCTTTCCCCTCCCCCATGGTCTTCTGTTAAGTTTCTCAGGATCCACATAAGAGTGAAAATATATGGTATCTGTCTTTCTCTGTATGACTTATTTCACTTAGCATAACACTCTCCAGTTCCATCCACGTTGCTACAAAGGGCCATATTTCATTCTTTCTCATTGCCACATAGTATTCCATTGTGTATATAAACCACACTTTCTTTATCCATTCTTCAGTTGATGGACATTTAGGCTCTTTCCATAATTTGGCTATTGTTGAAAGTGCTGCTATACACATTGGGGTACAAGGGCCCCTATGCATCAGCACTCCTGTATCCCTTGGGTAAATTCCTAGCAGTGCTATTGCTGGGTCATAGGGTAGATCTATTTTTAATTCTTTGAGGAACCTCCACACTGTTTTCCAGAGCGACTGCACCAGTTTGCATTCCCACCAACAGTGCAAGAGGGTTCCCGTTTCTCCATATCCTCTCCAGCAAGGAGACTCTTACCTATAGAGAATAAACTGAGGGTTGATGGAGGCGGGTGGGTGGGGGATGGGCTAGATGGGTGATGGGTATTAAGGAGGGCACTTGAGATGAGCACGGGGTGTTATATGTAAGTGATGAATCACTAAATTCTACACCTGCAACCAATTTTACCATATATGTTAACTAACTAGAATTTCAATAAGAAGTTTAAAAATAAACCATAAAAAAGAAAAAAAAATATGGTTAAATCATTCAGTGATTTATTATGACACTCTTTAGACCACTGTAGATGCAAGATTCACCATTAGACAACTATAGTAATACTAATTTGAATCTGAAATCAGACTGCAGCACTAAAATATCACAAGCTAACGAAATTCAAGGAATGTTCATGACACACACATTTCACAACTAGTAGTCAAATATTTCATGAGTGCCTTAACCTAAGATTACATGCTGTGAAGACTGCCTTCTCTGTTATCACAGAGCTTACAGTCTTATATGCATGAAACAGGAATAATTTAAATGCTAACGGCCTAGTACTGAAAGATAAGTACAAATGGGATCAACTATTTGGAGAAGAGATCATGGAGCAGATGGGACATAACCTAGGCTTTGAAAGATGTGCAAAATATGGAGATGACTAGGAGAGAAGAAATATGCTGAGCATGAAGGATAACATGAAAAGCAGAGGGTGTAAAGGGATGCCACATATGTGAGCAACAGTAAGGAATCTCTAACGAGAGGAGATTATAATAGAAAGCAGTAGGAAGATTAAATGATTTGAGTTTTAGAAGAACTTTTTAACTGAGCCAGAGGAGCAGGGACTTAGGTAAATTCTCCAGCAAGGGAATATACAGATTTTGAGATCACTGAACTTTATAGGTAGGATGAGTGGTCTAGAAAAATGAAGTGATTCACTGAGAAGCTCCAAATCTTGTGATATAGTTAGCCATAACTTAAAACCCCTCACCTCATAATAGTATACAAGGTGTTTCATACCTATCCCTCTCAGCATGCTATTGTATTGCCAAGCAACACCCAAGTTTGTGGGCATTTACTCTTGGTGTCTGTGTTTATGATGTAGTCTCTGACACCCAGCCCATCTGAAAGGGTAAAGTAAGTCTACCTTAAGGGTAAAGGGTTTTATATTCATATAGGTATAGTGTCTGTCTTATATTTTATTGGACATGGCAAGCAACTTATAAAAATAGCTTTAATGAAAGAATAAATGGATTAATAAAACACTCCATGATGACAAGGTTCAGGAAGGTAAACTCAGAGACAAAACTACTAACTTTGGTAATCTTCAATAAGGTCGTTTCAGTAAAGAGGTAGAAAACTCAGATGGAAAGGGATAAGTAAAAGAAACATTGATCGGAAATGATCAAGGTAATGGATATAGAACACAGATATAAGAACTTTGGGTCTGAAAATAAGACATTCTTTTGATGTCTGCAGACATCAAGATGAGTTACTGTCCCAAGCAAAGTTTTCATCAATATTCATTCTTTCACTTAACATTTTTTGAGCCTTATCAGTATAAGGCCCTGTTCTAGCCCTGGATGAATAAGTCCAAGGGCCTCCTAAAGAGTTCATAACATAATGAGACAGAAAGTATATAAACAAAAAATTTTAAATGGGCGAAAACATGCTAACAAAGATATCTGCAGAATGTCTCAGGAACAACAACTATAAAAGGGAGACATTTTTATGTTGTTTCAAAGGGACAACTTAAAAGGGAAGCTAAGGCATACAAATTTTAAGCATAGAGGAAGAAACCTGTGTCTTTATACCTTTATTTTTCAAATAGAAAATAAAGGATAAGATGAGAGATGTGCGAACAATTACATAGCAGTTAGTAAAATGAGGGAAATGGCTTAGACAGGAAATCTCATTAGCTGACACATAATGATCTACATGTAAAAAATATACATTAAAAAACAACAAATTTAGGGGCGCCTGGGTGGCGCAGTCGGTTAAGCGTCCGACTTCAGCCAGGTCACGATCTCGCGGTCCGTGAGTTCGAGCCCCGCGTCAGGCTCCGGGCTGATGGCTCGGAGCCTGGAGCCTGTTTCCGATTCTGTGTCTCCCTCTCTCTCTGCCCTTCCCCCGTTCATGCTCTGTCTCTCTCTGTCCCAAAAATAAATTTAAAATGTTGAAAAAAAAAATTAAAAAAAAAAAAAAAAAAAAACAAATTTAAAAATGAAAGTTCATACTCAATAAATCAAACATACAAAAGTCATAATGATCCTTTCCTTCCCTTTTCCAGTGTTCAAAGTCTTTGGTTAAAAATAATTTTTCACTGTCTCTTGTATCATGGATTTTCTTTGAAAATGCAGCTAGATCTAACAAACCTTCAGATTTATTCTCCAGGAAAACTGGAGACTCTTCCAGAGTAGGGGCAGTGTTTTACTATTGTGGACAGCACAAATGTTTGCTGAATGAATGAAATAAATATATTTTTTCCCATATCCAGGAAGTACAGGAAAACAGAGTCTTATGATCCATAGAAAAAATTAATTTTGGAGGGACACAAAATACTTCAGAAGATAGCCAGATGCTGGAATCCATGGCTTTAGATATTCTGCTTAGTCTCATGTTGACTGAACCAGAAGCCTAGACTTACTAACTTTTCGAACACATCTTCAGACACTTCCTTACGGGTATATCAAGCCTAAATTTCCAAGTCAAGATTTTT
This sequence comes from Neofelis nebulosa, assembly GCF_028018385.1. NCBI lineage: Eukaryota > Metazoa > Chordata > Mammalia > Carnivora > Felidae > Neofelis > Neofelis nebulosa. The sequence goes on from NC_080797.1 coordinate 49,959,111, forward strand.
CATTAAGCCTGAAGTCTCTTAATATAATGAGGTTCAGCAGGAAGAAACTTGTAGTATCCCAAGTCTTGGATGAGGATTAAGTCTGTCCCTCCATTTTATCCTTCAATTTCCCATTGGACAGAAAGGAATAGTAGCACTATTTCTTTCTTCCACCTCTCAGGCATATATATATATATATGAGAGTAACAGTAAAATTAAAAATTTCCAAGCTCAATGAAGAGTCACTACATATATGCTAAATGTCATTTTCACGAACTGTTCTTTCCTTTTCTCTTTTCTCTTAATTGTATAAGTACAATGAAAATAGCAGAGGTTGTTGAATTGCAGTTTTAGTAGTAAGCTTTTTAAAATCTTAAGACACATGTAATATTTCCACACACCATTATACTTTTGAATTCCAGCTGGGACAAGACCTGTAAGTGACAAATGCCATGAGAATGGATATTCTCACAGTATTTCTGGCACATCCAAACAGAGGAAGTCCCAAAGATCTCATGAGAAAATAAGCTCTTCTAAGACTCTCATCCCAGTTTTTGGGCTTACTCTATATAGATAAACTTCTATAAGCCTTCAGGCTTTTGGGTCTTTATCCAAATCCACAAGAGCTTTGATCCTTTAGAGGTTTACCAGTCTCCAAGATAGACAGAGTTCTCTTGGGAGAAAAAAATCCCAAGTTCCAATAAAATGGTTTCTCAATAAACTAAAGCAGGAATTCTATTTGGGAGTAGGAAATCATTTAAAAATCAGAATTTATAAAACATCCCTTGATGCTTAAAGCTATGATATTTTGTTTTTGTTTTCAGTTGTTTATTTGCTTAATTATTATTGTTTTTATTGTTAGAATGCAAGGCACTAAACCAGAACAGTTCACACTGGGCTTTAACCACTGGCTTCTGGGTTTACTTGAACAAGTTTGCATTTTTGAAAAAGGAATTATGAAAACAACCTCATGCACTCTTTTTTTTTTCCTTCCACCTTTTGGAAGAATACCTGCAGATACCTTTTACTGAGGAACTCTCAATCTCCATACCAACATATGGTACCATTGTCTGTGTGTCAGGTTGACATGGTATAACCTGTTTACAAGAAGTTTTGCTAACTTCAAAATGCCATCTTATCATTTATGCATTGTCCCTAAGTATGTTTTCCCAGACATTCTATACTATAAAAACACAGAGGAAAAATGGATTAAGTTGAGTATAAAAGTAAAGAGAGAAAATAACAATGGGCTTTGTTGCTGCACTAGAGGAACGGCTTGTCAGGTCAGCTTTGCAGAGAGGCATATTCCCAAACCAGTCATCATTAATGGACTCACTTCCACAGGAAAAAAAAAAAAAAAAGACAGAGTCTGAAAACTCCGGACAAAAGAAATCCCTGCAGACAAAGTAAAAACAAATTAAAAGACCCATTATAAAACACAGATGCTACAAGGAAAATAAACTTTGCAAGATTTACTGGGCTTTGACAAACGTGAACATTTGTGGAAAAGACATCAGCAACAACTCCCAGGTAATGTGGCTAGACTCCTTTCTGTTTCATCTTTACCCTCTCTTCAGAAGCTGCCAGGCTGGGATTCTTAGCTTCTGAATGCAGTGATGTGAGAACACGTGAATGTGGCAAACTGCCAGCTTCAAGAAGTTTCTGAAGCCAGCAATATCCTGAAATTGTTGACCATTTCAGATTATGCTAAATATTAAAGTTAATATCAGTTTATCTGTATGTGTATGCCTTTCTTCTTAAATGCAGTCAAGAGGAAAAACAAGCCATAAATGTAATTACTTGCCTCCTCTCCCACTTTAAAAACTTTCCCTATCCCACCATACTGTGAACTAAAGCAAATAAAAGCAGTTAAAATGACATTAAGCAATCAAGGGATAGAGTTATAAATCAGAAAGTACCTTAAAACAGTATCATATCAGTAAGAAAGGGAAAACTTTTTATTATAGATTTCTAGAAGCACAAACTACAGTCTGCTGCCAATGGGGGTTACAGGACTAGAATATTCTAGGATCAGAAGGTGTAAGAAACTAAGAACTATCATGGAATAAAGTGAACCAAGTGGAGCATTTGAAGGATAAAGGAGCATTGTCTTTTTTTGTCAGTAGGGACACAGGTATAAATACAAAAATGGCAAAGGTGCAGTTGTGAAAAAACAAAGGACACCAGGCTGTGTTGACCATGCCCTCTGGGAGAGAACTATTATTGGAAGGTCTGCATTTTTTTTCTCACTTTTTGTTCCTTATCATGGGCACAGAACTTGTTCACTTTAGGTATTCCACTTTTCAGAAGGTTTACCATAGAAACTTTTCTATATATGAGATTCCTACAATAGTATCAAACTCTCTTCTTATCACCTCTCTATACACTTATCAACAAGATCCACTCTTATTCTAGGATACAAGCCTCCCCGTTAGGGTCCTTGGTCTGCTAATATTTTGAACCATTACATTTTGTAATCAGATTAATGACGGCCACTGAAAGCCAATGTCCATATAACAACCTGGCACTCCCAAGAAGGCAGTTCTATAGAAAGAGCCCCACTCCCAATATCCCATTGTGACTGTTCTCCTCTCGTCAATTTCCCTACTCTCAGACCTCATGTAGATGTTCTATCCCCTACATATCTTTCCAAAATAAAAACCGGGTAATGAGTTCGTATGGGGATTTTTGTGTGTGCTTTTTGCTTTCCACAGACAACCAAAACTTTTGGTCTGCTTTTAATATCCTGCTGTGGAATTGACAGGGATAAAAATCCAAAATATACCAGTGAGTTTAACTAAGTTAACTCTGTAGTTGAAAAGCTCCTGACTTCTTGACTCTGTCAAAGAGTACAATGGTAGCTTGTTTTGAAACAATCACTGGAAATCTGGGCTCTGAAAAGTTAAAAACACTGCTTAGCGCTAGCTTGCCATCTAATTTAACATTAAAGCTTTCTCAGCCAAACACTCGATAATTATTTAATCAAAACCAAATAAAATCCTTTCAGAGTATATAAAAAGTATCCTGTGCAAATAGGAATTTCCTGAATGTGGGTTGTTTTGGTTGGGATGGGAGTCTCTATTTCTCTCTTTCTTTCTTTCTCTTGTTCTTTTTTTTTTTCTTTCTCCTTTCCTAGATGAGAATGACAAGCTTCCCAGCTGCAGTTCCAGGACTTTCACCCTCCTTTTTGACCTTTTCTCAGGCGTATTCCAGTATAATCTGTAATCTACTCAAGTAGGAAAAGGAAACAGCAGCGCCCTGGTGAGAAACAGCGCCTTCTGACCCACATACCAAACTGGGCGGAAGCAATGCTTGTTCACAGGGGCCAGGGAGAGTAGAACACACAATTAAAAGAAAAAATAATATATACATATTTTTTAAAAGACTGTTAACACAACAATCAAACAGTTTAGGTGACAAAATTCAAGACAGAAAAGGGTTCAGGACAATCCTGATTGGGTATTAACTTGTTTCTCCTTGTAACTTTTCTGAGGGGAGTGACAGATGATGAAATCAAAGTGCTGCAGATCTTTATGCATTTCAAGCAAAAACACTTGTTGCTTTTCAACCAAACAGTTCACGGCGACACAGACATTACACTAGGTACTTTGGGGAAGGGTGGGAAGTAAGAAGAGAAATCTCCCACAAATCTGACTTGAAAACCAGAGTCCAATCCTTTTTTTTTTTTTTATTTTTACGTGATGGGGACTGAGGTTTTGAATGATGACATTGTCATCACTATGTCTCACTACATACAAAGTCGCCTGCGTGGAGATTTGCACTAGTGCTTCTTAAATGTCAGAAGAATTAAATCTTTATGCCCTGGAGAATTGAGATGCCACTAATTATTGAATAGCTATTTATATAAATTTGTTTATCTATTTATACAAATATATGTTTATAAATAATTAAATTAAAAAACTGCTAGATTGCTTTCCTTTCTGTAGTCTGAATACATTTTCACCAGTTAATGATTTAAATGGCTCACAACTATCATATACAAGTTTGATTATTTTTCTTTCCTTAAATCTAAAATAAACTCAATAAATTCAGAAAGTTGGAACACAAAAATAAAAATCAAAAGAAACCAGTTTGCTAAAACTATACATACAGCAAGGGACAATCCACCCTGCTCCAAAAAGATACTAAAGCATGCTTAGAACAAGGAGTCTGGAATGTAAAAATGAGCCTGAAAAGGGAGATGAGATCAAGAGTTAGAAACATCGTTTATAAAATGTAAAAATATAAACAGGGGAAAAAAATATAAACAGGGGAAAATAGAAGAAATATGTCCAAAAAGTTCAAGATAAAATAAGGTGTATGAGATAGGCAATGAAATACATTGTAGGAAAATCTCTTGCCTACATTTCCTCTCCACTACATTTGTGGCACAATTTAGTCTCAATCACATAGCCAACCCAAATTTATAAAATAAATGAAAAAAATTTCCCCCGTAAGTAAAAATTTCATTACTTTAAGTTTATTATTCTTAGAGCATTCCAAGATTGGAGATGAAGAACATTTTATAAGCTATAAAACTTCTTAATATTTAAGTTTTAATTTAAATAACTTAAATAATTTAAATATCAAGAAGTTTTAGCAAGTTTTAATTCATTATAAACATTAGAATTGTAGCCTGCCACTCTTACAACAATGAAATATAAAAAACAAAAACAACAAAAAACAAACAAAACAAAACAGTATTTAGACTATATTTAACACTAGAGATGACGAAGCAAACTCTTTTATGAATAATAAGAATAAAACAAAAGAATCCTGGGTCTTTCACTTTAAGATTCACATTATTCCTAAATCTAGTATATTTAAGCAGCCTCAAAATTTCCCACTTTGAATTGAGCTCAAGCTTCTGAGTGCTCAGAAGTGAAGACTTTTAGCCCTGGTGAAAAATCTCCAGAATTAAAAACCCGGCAATCTAGCATCACTTAAACCAAATTTGGGGTTCAATGAACTTCCCAAAGTATAAATAAATCCTCACTGAAATTCTTTTGAAAATATACCTACGCTCATATCCCCCATGCTTATATCACAATGAATTTTGTATCATGTCAGCAGAGCAAACAGGAGGATGAACTTCACTGTCCGAAGGAAAAAATACATAAACTTATCTGCATCATTCAACAAATATAACTTTATTACTTAAACTGCTGAACATATAGCATGTGGAAGAATTGGGAGTTGGCTATGAGATAAAAACAAACACTGAGACAACATATTAAATAAGTTGCAAGATTTAGGTGCATTTGTTTCAGACTTGGAGGATTCAAATGATTTAATTTAACATTTGTAAAACTTGTCTTTTGCAAATAAGCACTGTATAGTTAAGGAAAAATTAAATATAAAATCAGAGTATTTTCTGTTGAACAATTATAGTAGTAAAATGTAAGCAACATTCCTAATATTCAAAAAGATATAAACTGGAATATCAATAGCAAAGATGCCCTGCTCCCCTACTCTCCTTCCCGCTCCCCCACCCCCACCACACAGAGGCCTCCCTTCTTTTTACCCATGACTGTTAAGGATATTTTCTGGCTCTATTTCAGCATCATGACTCAGGTCATGAGAAGTGTCAAAGATGCATTTCCTTCAGATGGGAAAGAGCAACAGATTTTAACAACCATACAAAGTTGGGAGTACAGTGCAAAAGGGCCAAGTCAGCTTTTTTGACAGCAGGGAAGATAAAACCTTTTATATTCACATATATTTTATTTCCAGCTTAAAAACATTTAAATATCTCTCTATCAAAGTATGCTGACATGTTCTGCTCAAGAAGAAAATGGGAAACCCATGCCCAATTTAGCTGCCTAAATTACCAACAATTTGTGAAAGAGAATAGTTCACCTCCTCCCCCCCCCCCAAAAAAAAATCAGAGTATGCCATATGGGTGCTAATAAACTGTTCAAGTCCTTGTCTTAAAAACTAACTTTTCCTAAAGCAAAACCATGAATTTACTTCATGTACATAAAAACTCCCTTGATAGAAATTCCCTGAGAGTGAGAACCACAAAGAGGAGTGCTACTATGACCATATCTGGGCGCCATATCCTTCCCTGTAATTCTTCTGCCATAGCAGAAACACTTTTTCTTAATCAGCTGGCTCACTGCCAAAAACCATATTCATTTATCAGTACTGTCATTTTATATTTTCTCTTATCCATGATTTTATCAAATGTGGACACATTTCAATCCACTCCCAAATCAGACAAGGGTGAAATATTAAGCATTCCCTACTAAGGATGAAAATAGAATAGCCTCTCTCTTCTGAGGCTGCCAACAACAACAATGCCCACATCAATTCCAGTATATCCATTCTGAAATAGTTTCACTCCTGTGCCTCGTTCTAGCTTCAATATTCTCACCTGCAAAAACACACCATCCAATGTTAATAACTCTTTCAATGAACCTTAAATCCCTTTCCTTTTCTCATCCTCCTCCAAATTCTAAACATCATTTTATGCTAAGAACCTATTATGCTAAGAACCATAATAGTTTCTATTTCTCAGTATGTGTAACCCTGGCACAGCCCTGACCCCACTCTCTGTACCCTTTTGTAGCTTATAAACTATGGGCCAGCAGTCAGATTTTTACTTCCTGCTCGGATTTTTAGTTCAAGAGTACTCATGGCTGCTACTCCCAGCTGTGATAATTTCTAAATCTGTTTATTGGAGTCAGTTATTCAGACACTGGTCATTATGTATCCTAAGAAGCCTAATTTCTACTCTTTTCCTTCCCCATTTTTTCTAAAACCAAATTTCGAAAAAAGTGTTTCACTGGACTCTGACCAGAATTTTCTTACTTCTTTGTCTTCCTCACTGGAAAAGTAAGGCAATATAGTAACATACAAACAGATATGCCAAATCCTCTTGTTGTTATTCTAATCACTAAAATAATATAACTCCTTCAACTCCCTGAAAACTGACTTCTAAGTTTACTGAGAGAAAGTTTCTACTACCCCAAATCCACCCCAAACAGAGAATTCCTTTGTGGGAAAACTGACCAGTCTAAGTGAAAAGATCTACAAATAGTATTGATTGGGGGTTCCCTAACACAATTGCCAGTCCCACCTGAGGGATCAGTGGGAACTAGAAGTTGGTATGACCTCTTCCTGCTCAAAGAACTTCCAATCATTTCTTTAGTACAGATGTATTAATTAGCTGAATAAAAATAAAATAATGAAACAAATTAATAAGTAATAAAATTTCAATAATAAAAATAAGAATGATCACCAAGGATTCCAAGATATCCAGGTCAATATTTTGGTTTAATCAGTCTGAGACTGGGCCTAGGCACCAGTGCCTTTTATACTTATAAGGTAAATTATAAGGTAAAATCAGGGTTGAGAACCACTGTCCTAATATGAAAGATAATGATCACAACAAAAAAATTGAAAAAGGAATTCATACGAAATAGAGATAATGCAACAAGCAAAAAAAATGCCTCAAAACTGTATCCATATCTCAAAAGGATAAAGAATATTCCACCTATAAAAAAAAGAAAAGGATGTGATAAAATCATTTGGAGAGGGGCGCCTGGGTGGCTCAGCTGGTTGAGCATCTGACTTTGGCTCAGGTCATGATTTCCCGGTTTGTGAGTTCAAGCCCCGCATCGGGCTCTGTGCTGACAGCTCAGAGCCTGGAGCCTGCTTCAGATTCTGTGTCTCCCTCTTTCTCTGCCCCTCCCGCACTCATGCTCTGTCTCTCTCTCTCTCAATAATATAATAAATAAATGTTAAAAAAAATCATTTGGAGAAAAGGATATTAAAAACATGATACAGAAATAAAAATACAACAAGATTAGAAGACAAAGTTGGGGATACTCTCATAAAGTAAAACAAAAAGACAAATAGAAAAATAGAAAAGGAAGTTACAGATTCAATGTAGGAGATCCATTATCCAACTAACATGATTTCCAGAAAGGGGCAAAAAAGAAAACAGCAAGGAAGAAACTATGAAGAACTGAAAGAAGACGTCTCTCAGGAGTGACACCTAAGAGTGGAGAGGGATGAGGCAAGAGAGTGCCATTTGTCATTATAAAATTGTGGTCTTATTTGACTTTTATAATACATGTATTACTTTGACCAAAGTATACATTAAATAGGTAAAGAAAAACAACAAAACTCCAATCAATGTTAACAGAAAAGAGAAGCAGAGATTAACTGTAAACTCTAATAATGCCTCAGTGGTAGAGTTTAATCACTCTGGTCCCATAAAGTATAGAGATAACAAATCCTTGAACAGTAGTACACAGAGGACTAAATAAAGGAATTTTTAGAACATATAGACATCACGTATTCAAATGATTAAAAAATTTGCCTCCACTCAATTACCTAAATTCATTCATAGAAGCTAGGCATCTGGATGGAGTACTAAAATGGATATTAATTAATAGTAATATATTTCAAAAGTCTGATTCTCTAAGAAGACTCTGAGAAATAAACCATAGAAAACATAGTAACAAGGAAGTCCGGTTATTATAAAATGTTATAAGACATCCACATCCATAGTACACCAAGTTCATGCTAGGGTGGCCAGGATTACAATCATGGGAAAGTTTAGAAAAGATCGCCCTCTAGAGGCATGTCTCCTTAACCATTTAAAAGCAATACTATAAAAACCTGGAGTCTGATTTGCCAACATAAAAAATAGAATATAATTTCATGAGCAGTAAAAAACGAAAGAACAAATTCTGGGTGGGTTTCAATTGCTAAATACCTTATGTGGCATTTAAGAGAAAACTTCCAGAGGGAAAAAATGTGGCATAGTCCAAATGAAATAGACAAAATGATAAAATATTCTAGCAGAGTTCAATCAGTTTTCATAGCACTACACGAAAGTTTATCTTACAGGCAATGTAAGAGTTTTTAAAAATACTCCACAGGTAATTTTATTTTCCTCAAAAACTATGCTATCTGAACCTCCCTCTCAATTTTGCTGTGAACCTAAAACTGCTCTATAAAATAGTCTAGTAAAAAATTATGCTATCTTTATTTAATAGATGGTTCTTCAATTACTGCTTCTGAAATGAAAGCATCTTGTTTTCAGTAAGGTATTAATTATGAGGTCTCTCTTTTCAATCCACTTGCCCTAAAGAACTCATCTTTATGAGAAGCAATAGGAATTGACATAAAAATACTTAAAATACCATATGATTTTGGTGTATAGTAAAGGTAAAGACTAGCATAATACTGTAGCAACATTGTAAAAAGGATGATCAAAGAACTTATAAGAAAACAAATTCAGTGGGAAAACTATTAGATCTAACAAGAACAAATTAGAAACAAGACTTCAATCTGAACTAAAAGAATAAAGTATATATAACCAGTAAAAATCCAGGTAGTAAACTAATATAGCCTAAAAGAAGATTTTATCCAGTTAACATGTATATACTCTATATATACTCTGTGTGATATGAGGCATAAAATTTAAAGCAGAACTACAGTGCACATGATTGATTTTTCTTGGCAAAAATTAAAACATACAAATGGAAACTTCAGTCCACAAGTAAACAGTGATGTGGAAAGAGAAGTCAGGAATCATCACATTATTGATTGTCTTAAGTAGGTGAAACTGTATAAGGCTGAAATGTGTGGTTGTTTTGTATTTACAATTGTGTTGTGGTCTGTATCAAGAAAACTACTGATCAACAAAAGTAAGTAATTACAAAACCATCATAAAGACTATAAACAATTTCTGAGCGGTAAAAAGAATGCATCACACAGATGCTAAAAAGACTAGTAATGCTACCAGTTATTTAAAAGTACTTTACTAAAATCTAGAGGCTTCACATCCAAGAATTCAGAGGCCCCTCTAGAGGTCTCAGTCTCATCAGCCAGCTCCATTTGGAAGAAGCAGAATCTGGAATTCAGATGCCAAAAACTGTGACTCAAAAGAGGACTCCTCCCCTGAGGAACAATGAGTTGATGGGAAAGGAGACACTTCCAAGAACTCTGGAGAAGTGCACAAGTGAATCCAAAACCCCTGTGTTAACTCAGTGGAAATAGCAGGATTTAAAAAAAAAAAAAAAAAAAAAAAAAAAAAAAGGCTAAAAAGCCCTATCACTTTGTAAAGAAATGCAAAGGACTAAAGAAGAGGTGAATAAATTAATCAAAATGTATTTCCTGATGATATTAAAAGAACAAAAACAGATGAAAAAGAAGGAATACCACTACCTGCACTTTCAGTTTTGTGTTGGTATCTCCCTTCATTTCAGAAACATATCAGAAGTCAACTTATCAGAGCGCCTGGGTATGTCAGTTGGTTAAGCATCCGACTCTTGATTTCGGCTTAGGTCATGATCTCATGGTTCTGAGATCGAGCCCTGCTTCAGGCTCTGCAATGACACTGTGAAGCCTGCTTGGGATTCTCTTTTTCCTTCTCTCTCTCTCTCTCTCAAAATAAATAAATAAACATTTTTTAAAAAGTAGTCAACTTACCAATACTGAGTTCTATAATGATATTAAAACCTATATACAATAAAGTCACAATTATATTTCATTTACATTATTCAGTGACTTACTCGTTTATTCTGTTTTCTGCATTCAAGAGGTACTATATAAAAATACAAAAAATGAATCAGTCCTATATACCTCCTCAATAATAAACACTATCAATGACACTAATCATAGCAGCTAATTTTTACTTAGGATTTGATATGTACAAACACTATTTAAAGTGCTGTGATCCTGCAAGGTAGGTTAATATTAACCCCATTTTATAGATAGAACATTAAGGCACAGGTATTTAAGTAATTTGTCTAAGATTACAGAGTTATGAAATCATGGGGGATAGATTCCACCACAAGTAGTCTGACTCTAGGTCCTCCAACTGCCTCCCTGAGCACATTCCAGCTTCATAATGGAGATCATCAAAAAAAGAAGAAACAAAAAGGTAGAAAGTAGTAAGCAACAAGAGCATACAGAAGGAGTAAATACATAAAGTTACACATCATAATCTGAGCTGAGGTTGAAAAATGCATTGTGTACCAGAAGAAATATGCAGAAAGCAGTTCAGGTGTAGAAATAAGGTATCATACTAGAGAGCAAAGACAAGTCATTGAATTTGCTTGGGGCATAAATAATCATGGAAGAAATGGTTTCTCTATTCATCAAAAATTTACTAACTGGTAAAAGAAATGCTGTTCTCCTAGAGGACTATTTTGTGACCTTTGCCCTTTTCCTTAAAGCTCCCAATACCTGCCACCATCCTCACTTCCTGATTCCATGAAGAAACAAAAGCAGTCTTTTCTTTCCCTCTAACTTCTCCCCATTTTTCTGCTCCCTTTTATATCAGCGCTTCTGGAAAGACTTGTTAATACCAGTCTCCAATTTCCCTCTTCCTGTCTCACCAGAATCCATTCCTATCAGGCTCCTCCCACTCCACCAAACTGCTCTTATCATGGTCACATGTCCTCTACATTATGAAATTTGATGGTATTCTATTGCTTTCTCGGTCTTTTTTTTTCTATAAATTATTATTTTTTTAATTTTATTTTTAATTTTGTAAAATTTACATCCAAATTAATTAACATATAGTGCAACAATGATTTCAGGAGTAGATTCCTTAGTGCCCTTACCCATTTAGCCCATTCCCCCTCACACAAACCCTCCCGTAACCCTCAGTTTGTTCTCCATATTTATGAGTCTCTTCTGTTTTGTCCCCCTCCTTGTTTTCATATTATTTTTGTTTCCCTTCCCTTATGTTCATCAGTTTTGTCTCTTAAAGTCCTCAAATGAGTGAAGTCATATGATATTTGTCTTTCTCTGACTAATTTCAGCATAATATCCTCCATTTCCATCCATGAAGCTGCAAATGGCAAAATTTCATTCTTTTTGATTGCTGAATAATACTCCATTGTATATATATACCACATCTTCTTTATCCATTCATCCATCGATGGACATTTGGCTCTTTCCATACTTTGGCTATTGTTGATAGCGCTGCTATAAACATGGGGGTGCATGTGTCCCTTCGAAACAGCATACCTGTATCCCTTGGATAAATGCCTAGTAGTGCAATTGCTGGGTCGTAGGGTAGTTCTATTTTTAGTTTGTTGAGGAACCTCCATACTGTTTTCCAGAGTGGCTGCACCAGTTTGCATTCCCATCTCAGTCTTTATCTTAAGTGGCCTATCAGCAGAATTTGACACCTGGATCCTTCCCTTTTCTCAGAAAAAAATTTTCTCATTTGACCTCTAGGATTTCTCATATATGGTTTTCCTTCTCTGTTACTAGCTACTTCATGGTGGAGGGCCCAGGTCTCAGTCTTGGGACATCTTTATTTTTTTTTCTTACTCAACTCACTAGGTGATCTCATCCAGCTTTTGGCTTCACCTGTGCCTTCCAAACACTTATCCTCAGTCTAGTCCTTTCCACTGAACTCCAGGCTTGTAGAACCGAATATCCACTTAATATCACTAGGAGGCCAAAGACACATCTTAAACTAAACATGTCCAAAACTTCTGATCCTGCCCCTATCCCCAAACCTACTTTAACATTGTGTTCCTCATCTGACATGAAGGCAACCCCGTCCTTCCAGCAGCTCAGGCCAGAAGCCTTACTAGTTACCCTGACTCCTCTCTTCTGTCATACTTGACATAATAAATGCCAGATCCTGTTAACCCTACCATCAAAATGTATCAAGAATAAAATCACTACTCACAATCTCTATTATAAACAACTCAGTCTAAGCCTTTCCTCTCTAACCTGGATTTCTGCAATACTCTCCTAACCAGTCTCCCTAGGCTTCTACCCTTGTCACCTAGGACTGTGAATTCTCAATACAAATCTCCATTCTGATCCTACTAAAACACAGTCTTATGTCACTCTTTTTCTCCAAGCTCTCTTCACAGCTTCTCCACCTCACTCTGAGTAAAAGTCAGAGGCTGACATGATCTGACCATATTTCCTCTGTAACCTCATCTTCTAGTATGCACCTTGCACACTGTGCTTCAGCCACACTGTCTTCTTTGCCTTTCCTTGAACACTCTAGGCACACTCCCAGTGCAGGGATTTTACACTGGCTGTTCCTTCTTCCTCAGACACACTCCCCAGATATTTGCATGACTTTCTCCCATACTTCCATCAGATCTTTGTTCAAATGTCATCTTAGTAAGGCCTGTGGGAACCTTTCTGATTTCAAATTGGGATCCTATCCAGACATCCCCTACTTCCCCTTTCATCCTTTATTTTTCTCCACAGCACACAAAACTATCTACCTACCTACCCATCCATCCATCCATCCATCCTTTTCATTGTTCATATCACTGTACTAAAAAGTCATGGAAATAGGGATTTTTTCCTCTTTTGTTCACTGCTCTTTTCCTAGGGCTCAGCAACAGTGCCTGGACATAGTAAACATTAATTAACAGTTGTTGAACAAATGAATGTATCTCACAGATGTTAAAATGAAAAGCAATGTTACCATGAATGAGAAGCTCTTCATTCTGACAAGCAATGATTTAAATCTAAATTGTTTTTATTAGAACTTCTAAAGATGTTTAAAAACTCCGGCTTGAAGCCTTAGAGTCTACATTTTACCAATACTATGTGAGGTGTCAAAATACAAATACAAACAAGAAAAAGACCCCATCTTCAGCCAACATCAAGGCTAATACAGACTGACACAACATCAAGAGATTTTTAAGACAGGCTTAAAAGATGAAAGGATATTTTTAGCTAAATAGGGATTTAATAGCCATTCAAGGGGGTTATAATTATTTCAAATAGAGAAAAGTACATAATAGGAAAGGTGCCAAGAAATAGACACATGTGGCATATTCAGGGAAACCTAGCTATGGTGGGAGGGACAAGAAGTTGGAAATAAGATGGAATCTTCTCTAATATTCTATAAGAATGAAGAGACACTGAAAGATTTTAAGCAGAAAAGTAGAAGATCATATTTATGGTTAACAAAGGAAATGCTTTTGACAGTCACAAAAGGCTGGAGGCTACTGAAACAGATGAGGTAAGAAATGATGATCAGGGTTTTTTTTTTTTTTAATTAATTTATTTTTGAGAGAGAGAGACTGAGAGAGCGAGGAGGGGAAGGACAGAGAGAGAGAATCCCAAGCAGGCTCCACACTATCAGCTCAGAGCCTGAGGCGGGGCTTAAACTCACAAACTGTGAGATCATGACCTGAGCTGAAATCAAGAGTTGGATGCTTAACCGAATAAGCCACCCAAGCGACCCAAAGATTAGGTACTCTTAATAATTTTTGTGTCAAGGACTACTTGGGCAGTCTGGGAAAGCTGTGGACTCTTTTTTGGAATAATACTTACAAATTAATGAAATAAAATAAATAGAATTACAAATTAAAAATTATTTAGAAGCATAGTTATCAATACATTCTAAAAATTAAGTTCTGCTATAGCATTATACATAATAAATATTTAAATCAGTAATATTATTATGTCATAACTTATAGCTGCAAAGCAATGATGAGCATAATCAGTATTTCAAAATATGTTCAGTAATTCAAAGCATTTCAAGATACACATATTTTGCATATAATGTGATATGAAAATATCTGTGTTTCTATTGGTGACAATGTACTACTTGTGACATTGTCCCCAATAAAAACACAGATGTTTTGTCTATATTCAAAATAAAAATAAATGCTTAATTTTGGTTAGAAGATAGTAAATACAAAGATGCAATTTCTCCCCATGTATGTTCATGGATCTTAAGTTAAGAACCCTCAGAGAGACTAAGGTCCAGGCAACAAGATAGGAAATGCAAGAGATTATTTAGAGAGAATATATTTCAAATAAATAAACATCCTCTGTTAAGAAAAAAAAAAGGCAAATAGATAAAATAATCCTAACCTAAACTGGATTGACTCCAGAGAGTAAAAAGGAAATATCCCTATATCAACTGTTATTTAACAGTTTCCTTTACTTTGCTAAAAAGAGCACACACAAACAACGGTAATACTGCCAAAGCATGATTCATTTTCAAGATGAATCCCTCCCTGTTCAAAGGTTTACATTGTTTTTGACCAGCATCAGACTGTTTATCCACACCAACTGTAAATACATCATTTTTAGAACTATCCAACAACAATGCCCATTTTGTTTTGACATGTAAGATACAAAAAGATCATGGAGAAAAATGACCATCACTCAAAGGTCTATGCTTTACAAATGAGAAATACTACACAGAAATATGGGGTGAAATTCTAACATAATAAGACTTTAGTACATGTTATCAGGAGGAAAATGCCTCCTGAAATTCCTAGCTTTCAAAGGGAATGTTAAGCACAGCAGTACTGTCAAACAGTATAATCTCCTCTCTGAGATGCCTTCTGTTAGCTTCACGCAAAAAAAAGAACAGAGCTGTGAAATCAATAAAGCTGAGAGAAAATCATGTATTTTTACTCAAAAATCAAGTATTTCTCTTCAACTATTTGTTCTTTCACAAATGACACATCCTTAATTGATTGGCACATCGCACCCTTCTACAAAAATACACTGAAAGGTATTTGTTCACAGTCATTTAATATCTGCATTCTCTCTTGGACCAGAGATATCTGATGGCAGAGATCACCTTAATTTTTTGTGAACTTTGTAACCAAAGACTGGTGTGTAGTAAGTTTAACAGGAAAGGAAGAACAGGAAGAAAAAAGATGCTCAAAAGATACTCTCTTAAGATGTACAAATATAAGGACTATAAATCCTTCGTAATTTTTTATGATTACTTCTGTTCTTTGGTCAACCTAGCTGCCCCATGTGTACTCTGAATCTCTCTCCATAAAGTGTTTGGTGAAATTTAATTGAAGGAAACTCCTTAACACAAAGAGAAAGGTCCTCAAAGAATCTACACTATGAGGCTAATTATATAACAAAAGTTTAAGTAATTATTTCTGAAGTAAAATTTCTTGCAAATGGCTGAAAATACAAATATCCCGTAACTTTCTAAGCTTTTTTTTTTTTTTTTAATTCTAAATGCTTTTCAAAATGACTTCTAGGACTGATTCTAGAAGATTTTCACATAGGACTGATTCTAAAGATCTTCAACCTTGAAGATCATGGGTCACTAGGTAAATAAACATAAATAACTACTATTCTTATAAAAATAATGGGGCCAAAGCATATAGCATCACCTAAGGAGAAAACGAGGTTCCAAACTTTTTTGAGTTACAGAATTTCTCCCCGGGATTCTATGTACTTATATGATTTCAGTCTATCTTAAAACTTCCTACAGAAAATATATATCTAGAATTGATTAGGTATTACAAAAGGATACATGTTTAAGCAGAAGCTGAAACAAATAAGGATAGGTATAAAGCCAAGAGAACTTCAGAGGTACTCAAACAACTACTTGCATGCTCATATTCAGCACAGCGCTATTCAAAACAGCAAACAGGTGGAAACAACCCAAATGTCGATCAATGGAAGAATAGATAAAATTGGAGTATATACATACAGTGAAATATTACTCGGCCATAAAAAGGAACAAAGTACTGATATATACTATGTGTTGCTGTACCTTGAAAACATTATACCATGTCATATAAGCCAGAAAAAACAATCACATATTATATGATCACATATGGATTATTATATGAAATATCCAGAACAAGTAAATCCACAGAGATGGAACACAGGCTGGTGGTTGCTAGGGACTTAGTGAGAGAGGAACAGGTAGTAACTGCTTAAAGAATACACGGTGTTCTTCTTAGGTGAGGAAAACATTTTGGAACTAGTTAGAAGTGGTGGTTCATCGTGAGTGTACTAAATGCCATTGAATTCTTAATATTAAATGGTTAATTTTATGTTATGTACATTTCAGATCAATTGAATAAATACAAATTGATTTCTGTAGTGGGGCACCTAGGTGGGTCAGTCAGTTGAGCTATCGATTTCAGCTCAGGTCACGATCTCACAGTTCGTGAGTTCGAGCCCCGTGTCGGGCTCTGTGCTGACAGCTAGGAGCCTGGAGCCTGTTTCAGATTCTGTGTCTCCCTCGCTCTCTGCCCCTCCCCCGCTCGCTCTCTCTCTCTCTCTCTCTCAAAACTAAACATGAAAACATTTTTTAAAAATTGGTTTCTGTAGTAACCATAATCTCTCTGTATAAAATCCTCTACTCTTAAAAATATAAATTGGTCATCTGTCAAGAAGAACCTGCAATGCTCTAGAAAAAGTATCATCTAATATAAACAATTTTTTTTGCCATTCTAATGGAAATGAAATGGTACAACCACTCCGGTAT
The DNA here is from genome assembly GCF_028018385.1 of Neofelis nebulosa. Classification (NCBI taxonomy): domain Eukaryota; kingdom Metazoa; phylum Chordata; class Mammalia; order Carnivora; family Felidae; genus Neofelis; species Neofelis nebulosa. The sequence goes on from NC_080797.1 coordinate 49,976,314, forward strand.
TATCTACCAAGGTCAAGATGCACATACACACCCAGCATTTCATTAAAAAATGAGAATACATACACACACACACACACACAAATGAGAACACATTTGCACCAAGAAACAAGTACAAACATTTTCACTGCATCACTATGTATAATAACCCAACACCAGAAACCTCCCAAATATACATCAACAATAGTAGTAAAAAGGATAGACAAATAAATACATAGAAGCATATTTGTACAATGAAATACCTAAGAGCAATGGAAATAAATGAAGTAAACCTCCATTGAACAACATGAATTAATCTCATAAACATAATCCCACAGGTGTATTTTAAAATAAAATGCATAGAGAGGGAGAGAGCCAAAGCATAAGAGACTCTTAAAAATGAGAACAAACTGAGGGTTGATGGGGGGTGGGAGGGAGAAGAGGGTGGGTGATGGGTATTGAGGAGGGCACCTTCTGGGATGAGCACTGGGTGTTATATGGAAACCAATTTGATAGTAAATTTCATATTAAAAAAATAAATAAAATGCAAATGCTATTCCAAAATACACATGACTCATGACTATTACTCTCCAACAATGAATGTTTCTCAATGAACTAAAAGTTAGCATGGCAAAAATCACCTTTCCCATATGGACTTCAATTTATTAAATTATTTAATAAATTAAGATGTCCCAAAATAAGCCTAAGATCTTGTCTTTGCATGAACACATGAGGGGGAAAAATGTTTTAATTATTTTATCCCAGATCTTGACTAGTAAGGATAATGAGAGAAAGATAGTAGGTTCAGTGGAGAGAGAGAAAATTAGGTTTACCATGCAGAGGTGATCCAGAAGGGCTACTTGATAGACCTGGAACAGGGCTACAGCGACCTCCTTGCTTAGATGTCAGTTCTTGTTCTATCTCTTCCAGCCCAGCACTTTTCTGGAAACGGCTCATACGATTCACAACTCGTGGTGACATATGTGTTCGAACACAAGGCTGGCCACCATAAGGGTTGATGGGGAAAACATGGGAAGTCCCCCGGAGTGTACTGACCACAACCCAGCGACAGTCATGGCTGAAGCAGATGTCTTGTACCTGGAAATGGATAGGGAAAAATGCAAAAAGAGAGATTGAAACTATTTGGATTTATCTAGGAGTATCACATACATATCAGCAGATGTGAATAGAAATACTTGCCTTTCTTACCAAATTTACCTAAGATCAAGTATAACTTAAAACTTTTTATTTTACAGACAAGTTTCATGGTGAATATTGATCAAACCACCATATCAGGGATTTGATAAGTTTTAGAGTAGAAAGTTCTGTCCCTTGCAGCACAGAGTACCAAGTAAAAAAAATCCAGACCTAGGCAGTTTTACCTACAGAGCTACAAAAATATGGGTCAGCTTTATTTCTCTAAATTAATTTTCCTTCTAATAAGCATAAAATAGTAAAAATAAAAACAAACATTATACAATGTAGGTGAAGTTATTAATCCAATCATTCACTGAGCAAATATCTGTTGGGTTCCACGCTAAGCACCAGGAATAAAAAGGTGAATAGGAAATAATCTTTGGGCTCACAGTCTAACAGGAGGAAAAGACATGTGAGAAATTTGTGATAATGTATTATATTAAAAAGCAAAATAAGTGTCTTGTGTACCAGGCACAGTGGTAAGAAAAAGGAAGAAATATATAGTCTCTGTAAGAGGTAAAAAGGAGATGGTGAAGGTGGAGGTATAGGAAAGGCCTGGATTCTGGAAATAAGTTTTGAAGTAGGATATACTTACAAAGAAATAAGAGAAGACACTCCAATTTAGAGATATTCAGATATTCTACATTAGCTATAAATGCAAAAGCATAACACAGAAATGATGAGCAAGTAGTTCAGCATGTCAGAAAAAAAAATCAGACTTGGCAAATCCAGAACAAGAGGTGTCTGCATTTTATTTAAGAAATAGTGCAGTCAAGATTTCAGGTTTGGAAGAATGATTATGGGAGTGAAATGCAGGGGAGTGGATTTGCAGCAGGGATGAGGGTGGCTGAAGGAAAATTATGTAAAAGTTCCTTCAACAGTCAGGAACATAGGACCCTTAAGAAAGGTGGAATGCAGAAGAGAAAAGGTCTCACAACACTCTAATCTCTCTCTCTCTCTCTCTCTCTCTCTTTCTCTCTCTCTCTCTTTCACACACACACACACACACACACACACACACACACACACACACCTACACCTCATGTATCTGCAGTGGTTGGCAAACTTTTACAGGTTATCCAGTCTCTATTTTCTGCTATAACTACTCAGCTCTGACCTTCTAGTGTCAAAGTAGCCACAGAAAATATATAAATGAATGAGTGCAACTATGTTCAAAGAAACCTTTATTTGCAACAAGTGGCTGATCACACACTTGATTTAGGGGAAATTAATTACTAATTTGTATGACACTTACTAGGCATTGAATACAGAAGTTCAATTATTTTCAAATTAGTAAACCTAATTTACTACTTTCATCTTAATATCAATCTAATGATAACAACTTGAACAAAAATGTCTCCATTTACTTTTCTTCTTAAAAAGAAAATCAAGTAAAATTTAACGTTGTTCTAACCATTTTAAAGCATAGCTTCTAAAAGAAAGGCAAGTTACAGATTGTTAAGATTTTCTGTATTATTGACTAAATGATTAATTTTCCACCATATAAAACTATAGTCAAACAGTGCTTTAAAAAAAAAAAAGAATTCAAACAAGTAAAAGTATGGTATAATAAAGATAATACGTTTGTAAGTGGAATTTAACATGAAAAATGTATACAGGTATAGACACATAATATATGAATGTGTGGCATAGCATTATAATACGAGCTAAGTAAAACTCCTTCAGCAGTCAGAGAAACCAATACTTTCCAATATATCAGATGTTCAAATAAGTCTAAGTTCAGATTAGAACCATGACTAATATTCCAGAAATATTCTACCAACAAAACCTACAAGTATACATCAAAGTACAAGTCTCTAAAAGAGCCCAGAACCTTGGAAATCAAAAGAAATCTTAGTCATATATATCAAGACAGGATACTTCATTGCTAGGCTATTGCTAGACTAAAATTATCAATACATAGATAAACCCAAAATTCAACCAAACTCCTTTAATTTCAATCACTGCAATATATCCTAATGACATGTTTATGTTTAATGTTAAAAGGACCTCCTGAAATCTGAAAAAATTAACTCCCAAGATTCTAGAGTTATGAATAAAAAGCTAGTCCACAAGTGCTTTACCTCTGCAGTATGCCTACGACAACTTCCAGCTAAACAGACTTACAGAAAAGCAAAAGACAGGGAAGGAGACAAAGAAAAGTATAAACAGCAGAAGCAAGGAAAAGAAAAATAGTTCCAGACAAGTTTAATATTGTAATATGAAATGTATTAACATAAGCCAGAATCAAACATATAAAGAAAAAACACCTGTAGACTTATTGAGTAACTTGTGTTCCATCCACAGGGCAACTAATCCACGTTATCTAAAACCTTTTTCCAGGGGCGCCTGGGTGGCGCAGTCGGTTAAGCGTCCGACTTCAGCCAGGTCACGATCTCGCGGTCCGTGAGTTCGAGCCCCGCGTCAGGCTCTGGGCTGATGGCTCGGAGCCTGGAGCCTGTTTCCGATTCTGTGTCTCCCTCTCTCTCTGCCCCTCCCCCGTTCATGCTCTGTCTCTCTCTGTCCCAAAAATAAATAAAAAATGTTGAAAAAAAAATTAAAAAAAAAAAAAATAATAAAACCTTTTTCCAGAATACTTTATAATCAAGACCACTTCCTGGTCTGTCCATGAAAAGAAGGTTTCTTCTTTCATTTTAAAAATACTTCTGATATAAAGTGGTGCTAACAATCAGGGTCAAGGCAGGAAGACAGAATTCCACCTAAATGCTTGCTTACAAAAGTGCTATTAAAGAAGTGATTCTGCTCTATGACCTTGAGATGCATCAGGATACTTAAATGAACACAGAAGATATTAGCCGTCAAGAGACTTAGAGAAAGTTTAATCCTTTACATAACATAGAAGATAAGTCATCTACTCACAAAATGCAAAATAATATAACTGTTGGTCTTATGAAACAAGTTGGGTGGTTTTTCATATATTATTAAAGACAAGAAAGACTATAAAATGGCAAACTAGTAATAAAATGACAACATCATCTGCAGCATTTCTGGACCTCAATTTTGAAATGATATGTCTAATAAAGACTTTCTCTTCACAAAACAGGAAAGCTAGATGGCAGCTATATCTCTGTTTCCATGCTACAGTACTAAATATCATGGCAAGTAACATCAGGCAATTGTTAGAAGCTTAAACTAAACAAGTACAGGTACCAAAAAAGTATGGTCCAAACATGTACCCTCAAATTTAGGAAGTAAGCATACTTAGATAATTATTATTTTTAAAGACTATTTACTATACTGAACTCAGGAATTAACCCAATCCAAGCAGATCTGGACAGCAAGAGATATATTGTATGGCTCCTACTTAGCATTTCAAACTGCTATGAAACTAGAGCAGAGAATGAATGTGGACTTGAGACAAGTACAGGTTTCTCTCAGAACAGGGGTCAGAAAACTTTTTCCATAAGGGGCCAGAAAGTAAAATTTTAGGCTCTTCAGGCAAGAAAGCAAAACCAAGGATACTATCTAGGTACTGAGAATAACAAGAAAGAAAACAAAATTTGACAAAATTTTTACCAAATATAATTTTTGTAATGTAAGTCTACTAATAAGAAGAATGGCATCTGTTTTTTACTGGAGATAATATTTTGTTTATTTAGGGTTCAAAGCCCATAACATTATCATCAAGTAGATCCCAATGCTGATGTTTATAAAAACCATTCTTGGCTCATGAGATGTACAAAAATAGACAGAGGGCCACATATGGCCAATGGACCACAGTTTGCTGACCCATTTTATACCACCACCATGGTAGTAAATGTAAACTTGTCAAATCATCATAAACTTCAAAGCAGAAAGGGCCTTGAAAGTCTAAAGTCAAAGTTAAAAACACAGTAAGACCCTCAGGTCAGTATTATTCCTATGGTTTACAAGATACTCCACAGTAAAGAGAGGGAAAACTACACAGAAAGCCTTCCCCATAAGAAGAATCCATGCAAGATATTAGTTAGGAACGTGACACCGATGAAATTATAGTTCTTTTCTAAATTCAACAGCCAGCAGACATTCTGTTTTGTCTTCAAGGTGAATAGAGCTGTATTCAATTCAACATTAACCCAAAACTATTGGAGAAAGTCATCTTGGTTGAAAAAAAAAAAAAGTCACACACATATACATATATACACCCCCAAACCCAGAGACAACTATTTCAAATTATCTTGGACATCTCTTAATGCAAAAATAGATAAGTATGTATAGATATTTATGTGTATATATGTATATATATATATATATATATATATATATATATATATATCACAAACACACATATAGATACACAAAGACATGTGAGACATGCACATACACATATAATTTTCATTGGATAAGAGTAACCAATTTGAAATGTAAAATAATCATTAAACTTTAATATTAAAAAAGATAGTGAAAACATATGGAAACAGCCTGTTAAGTATAAAATCTTTACATGTGATTACAGGCTTTCCCTACAGGTAGCACAGAGGAGTAAATGTATCTATCACTTACTAGGTACAGAGCCATGGAAAAGTTAGTTAACACCTCTCTGCCTTATGGTTCTTCAATTGGTAAAATGAAAACAATAATGCAAGTCTCTGGGGTTTTAGATTTAATGAATTAACATGTAAAGCACTTAGAATAGTGCCTATCATTTATTAAACAATGAACAAAGATGTTTGCTATAATTATCAGAATTACCATAAAAATATATCCCTATTCTGTTCAAACATCTGTTTTCACTGCTAACAACAAGGACTAAACCACTATTATCACTCTAACAGGTTACTACATTAGATTCTTAAGTGGATTATTAATTGAGACTACCTACAAGCAACAAGAGACAAAGTAGATAAATTGTACTTATTCAAAATTAAAAACTTTTCTGCAGCAAAGAATACTATTAAAAATTTAAGACAACCCATAGAATATGAGAAAATTTTCCAAATAATATGTCTGATAAAGGTTCAGCATGTAGAATACATAAATAAGTTTTTCAACTCAACAACATAAAGACAAATAATTCAGTTAAAAACAAGCAAAAATTTTGAAAAGATATTTTTCCAAAGAAGGTATAGAAATGGCCAAAAGGTACATGAAAAGATGTGCAACATCTTTTTAGTCATTGGGGAAATGTAAATAAAAACCACAATGAGATACCACTTCATACTGAAAATAATGGCTATTAAAAAAAAAAAAAAAAAGAAAGAAAGTAAGTAAGAAAGAAAAAGTTAGAGAGGGAGGGAGCCAAACCATAAGAGACTCTTAAAAACTGAGAGTAAACTGAGGGTTGATGGGGGGATGGGAGGGAGGGGAAAGTGGGTGATCGGCATTGAGGAGGGCACCTGTTGGGATGAGCACTGGGTATTGTATGGAAACCAATTTGATAATAAATTTCACATTTAAAAAATAAATAAATAATAATAAATATAAAAATAAACTTCATATTAAAAAAATAAACCTCATTACAGTGAAAAAAAAGATAAAATAACAAGTGTTGATGAGGATGTGGGTAAAGTTGAGCCCTCATACATTGCTGGGAAAAAAGTAAATGGTGTAGACACTCGGAAAATTCCTGTAAAAGTTAAACATACACTTTCATTCTTAAATACCCAAGAGAACCAAAAACATGTTCAAACAAAAACCTGCACACTAATGTTTATAGCAGTATCCTTAGAGTTCAAAAGTGGAAACAACCCAAATGTCTCTCAACTAATAAATGGAAAAAATGTGGTATATCCATACAAGGGAATATTATTCAGCCACAAAATGTAATATAGTTCTGATACATGCTACAACATGAATGAACTTCTAAAATAGTAGGTAAAATGAGAAAAGGTTACATATTATATTATTCTGTTTATATGAAATGTACAGAATAAGCAGATCCATTGATATAGAAAATAGATTAGCAATTTTCAAGAGCCAGGAAGAAGGGAAGGGGGAATAGTTGCTCATGGGTACCAGGTTTCTTTCTGGGGTGATGAAAATGTTCTAGAATAAAATAGTAGTGATCAATATACCAGTCTGTATACTAAAAAGCACTAAACTGTACACTTTAAAAGGGTGAACTTTATGTATGTGAATTCTGTCTCAGAAAAGCTGTTACTTAAAAAAATGAAAAAACTAACTAGTCAGTTTGCTAAAAGGGAAGTTCTACAGCCTCTTTTTATAGTTGAGGTTTCTTTTAACTGTCGTTTAGTTCTTTGAGATGTCTCTATTATTCTGTGCTCAAAAGAAGATACACAGCTGCTACATAGCCTAAATTAGCATTTTATCTGTGCCCATCATGGCTCACTTCACATCTGGGGTTGGAGTAAATAAGTGACTACAACATAACATGGGTAAGCAGTATATTCTTATTAAGTGTCCCTCCACTCAGCAAAGAAGTGTGGTATAAAATGATAGAAAAAATCAAGCAAAGAGTAACTAACATAGTCTGTGAATCCTCATTAGATGCTCATTATTATCAATTTTATCAATTTAGAGGCTTTTAAGAATACATATGTCAGAGGCGCCTGGCTGGCTCAGTCAGTTGGGCGTCTAACTTTGACTCAGGTCATGATTTCAAAGCCTGTGAGTTCGAGCCCTGTGCTGGGCTCTGTGCTGACACCTTAGAGCCTGGAGTCTGTTCCTAATTCTGTGTCTCCGTCTCTCTCTGCCCCCTCCCTGCTTGTGCTCTCTCTCTCTCTCTCTCTCTCTCTCTCTCTCTCTCTCTCTCTCTCTCTCTCAAAAATAAATAAAAACATTACAATTTTTTTAATTTAAAAAATAAAAAAAAGAATACAAATGTCAAAATTCTTAGCTAATGAGATATGAATTTTAAAAATACAGAGTACTTAAATGTTTTGCAAATTTATACTAAGTTACATAATTTATTTTTGCTAAATGGCTCCTGTGTTATTTGGAATATTGATAATATCTCACAATTGTTTTTTATTGTAATGATGTAAAGTTTGGCTACCAGAAACCATTAGGCTTCTAGAAAGCTAATATATTTGTTCCTTAAAATATAATATAGCTATATTCCAGTAAATCTTTTTTTTTCCAAATTTTTATTTAAATTCTAGTTAGATAACATATAGTGCAATACTGGTTTCAGGAGGAGGATTTAGTGATTCATCACTTACAAATAACACCCAGTGCTCATCATAACAAGTGCCTTCTTAATACCCATCACCCAATTAGCCCATCCCCCACCTACATCCCTCCATCAACCCTCAGTTTATTCTCTATAGTTAAGAGTCTCTTATGGTTTGCCTCCCTCTTCTTTTCCCTCCCCATATGTTCATCTGTTTCCTAAATTCCACATATAAATGAAATCACATGGTATTTGTCTTTCTCTGACTTATTTTGCTTAAAATAATACACTCTAGCTCCATCCATGTCATTGCAAATGGCAAGATTTTATTCTTTTTGATGGCTGAGTAATGGTCCACTGCAGATAAATATCATATCTTCTTTATCCATTCATCAGTTGATGGACACTTGGGCTCTTTCCTAGTTTGGCTATTGTTGGTAATATATTCCAGTAATTCTAATTTATACAAATATTTTTTGAAAATCTAAATTATCCATTTTCAAATATTTTGTTGATTTAATAATCCAAAACAACAATATATGGAGCAACCAAATCTAATTAGCAGACATATACTTAGAACAATTACGCCCATTTTATCAAACCAAAAAAAAAAAAAAAACTCCATCCCAAATGTATATTTAAGTCATAAAACAGGCTGAATTCAAATTACACATGAAAAAGAGTATTTGAGCTCTAGAATTAAGTGGTACCACATTTAAGCATCTAAGGTATAGAAATCAGCACTTTAAAGGGCTCCAACTTATGCCACAAACTCATCACCAAAACCTAATTAATAACAGCAATAAAAGCATAGGGTCAGTATAATATCCTAAAATCTAAAGCAAAATTTCTCAAACTTTAGTGTGAAAAGAAGTACCTAAGTTATTTGTAAGAAGTGCAGATAATTGGTCCAACCTTCAGAATTATGATTCTGTAGGTACTGGGAGGTGGGAGAGACATAACCAAGAAATTTGCACTTTTGGAACACTCAGATAATGACTCTGATATTCACCTACAGTCTCTAGTACGGAGCCAGAAAATAAAGTGGCCAGAAATGGCAGTCCCCCTACTCCCATACCAAACGTTAGAAAGCATTAAAAGATATTTTAAAAAATAACACAGTAATATCAATGATTGCCCAGGGCATGAGTGAGGTAGAATATTGACTGAAAAAAAGATGCAGGAAATTTTCTGAGATGATGAGAATCATCTGTATCTTGATTGTTGTGATGGTTATACATATATGACTAGTAAATGGCAAATCAAGCATTTCCAACATTCTCTCTCTCACCTGACACCTCTACAGATACTTCAGACTTGCCCAGACTAACAGGAAGTGTTGACACAATTATGATCAGTCAGACAAAAGCAGGATACTATTGCAGGATTCTGGGAAAGTATCTCCTTCCCTGATATAAGAAATTAACATCACCGAGGCTGCCAAAACTCCCCATCTTAGTGCCTTGAATTCAGAAATGATACCCACAAGAGTGGCAATTATAAAGCAGTCATGAGGGAAAGAACAAAAAAGTCACAAGGACACTGCTGAACAACTTTACCAAAACTAGCAGCAGCCTTCTTATAACATGACAAAAATAAATCCTAAGTTTTTAAAACCATCGTTAAATATGATTTTCTTTCTGTAGCCAAATATATACCTAATGATTCAAATATCAAATTGCTTTCCAATTCTCTTAAAAAGAAAAAAGGAAAGAAAACCCAAAAGCAGACAGCACTTGGATAGAAAGTCTACAATCCAAGAGTATTATTGTTTTTCAGAAGCGTGTAAGAATGGCAGTCAACACTATAAAGATAAGTCCCCCATAGAGCAAAAACTAGCCAGGGTCCAAGCCCTCAGATGTTTATGTTTAATGAAAACTTATAGTAAAATATATAAAAGAAGTTATTTGCTTAAGAATTAATATACAAGTTCTAGACACATTCCCAACACAACATTTCAATAGCTTTTATCCTTCAAAATTAATATAAACTTTCATTTTAAATGCTGTAATTCTTACTATCATGACAAGGCTAATGGCAATAAAAGTTTACTTGGGAATAAGTTGCTTAGAAAGGAAATGTGTTAAATTAGACAGATAATCCCCACAGACCCTCTATCCTATCTGCCCAATTCCCTCTCCCTATCAATTCTTCATAATCATTTATTCAGTAAATATTTATGGAAAGCTTATTACAGGTTTTACACTCTTCTAAAGAGTCACAAATTAAAAAATGAGCTAATGCTAATTAGCAGCATGCAATTATCATCTGAACCAACAACTGCACTCTTGGGCATCCACATCAGAGAAATGAAAACTATGTTCACATAATATATTCATAACAGCCCCAAACTGTAAATGCCAGGTGAATGTAGGTCCACTTACAAAAGGGCAATGTGAGGGAACTGTTCAGTATCTTAATGGACATACAAACCTACATTAAATTGTATAGATCTAAACACACTCATTTACACACACACACACACACACACACACACATACACAAATGCACAAATGAGTACAAGTAAATCTAATGAAATGTGAAAAAGATCAGGGATTGTACCAATGTCAATATCCTGGTTGTGATATACTCTAGCTTGCAAAATGTTTACCTTATTGAGATAAAGCGAGCCAAGGGTACATGGGATCTCTTAGTACTATTTCTTACAAGTCCAATTGAATCAACAATTATTTCAATAAAAATCTGAACTGAATAAAAAGTGAATATGATGCCTCACAAACACCACAGAGCCAGCAGTGCTAAAATAGCCAGCTCCTGCTGCAATCCGAACTTGAGTGGAAACAAGGATGAGGGGTGTCCAAAATGCCAAAGGCTGTAGGGATGAAACTCAGCAGTGTTGAGTGGGGGCAGAAAAAAAAGGGGTGGTTATGCCTGGACACTCACTGGATGCTAGCAAGTAGCACTACTGCCCATAGGGAAATAAGTGGCAGAAACACTGGGGAACCAACACTTGGCCAAGTGAGAAAAAAGGCCAACACTTCTGGCTGCCCCCATAGTATCTGCAGGCTAGCCTCCCCTGCCAACAAGACAGAATAATGTGATTGCCTGGCAGCTGTCACTTGAATAACTGACATGTGCACATTAAATACATTAGTCAGTGTTCTGTAGGGAAAAGAATTCCATGTCCTTGTGGGGGTGGGGGAAAATACCCTGGAATGAAATGTAAGCAAAGTTTGCAATAGGGAAGAGAAGCTAAAGTGACCTTGTAGGAATACTCTTGTGCTTCTGTTGATAAATGTGTAACTGGTATTAATGGCTTAATTGATTGTATTTACATGCTTGTAAGTATCAGACGGTATCCTCTGCCATGCAGACTGAAATGATAGTGGGAAAAATGCATGACAGAGTGCCTACTAGGCTTCCAGTTCCTTCCCAGTGTTATATAATAGAAACAACAGAATCCCAGTAGGAATAAGTTAGATAATGACTTAATGGCTGCTGAAGTACTTAAGGTGTTATCCCAGTACAACATCGCCACCTGCCTGATCCAACAACCAAATACACTCCCTTTTTTCAGATGGTAGCTATTATTTGCTACTAAGTTCTTGTGAATGAACAACTGACCCATGAGGCCTTGTGATTTTTCAAGACCGATATTGGAATGGATCAACTCAAATTTGATAATCAACATGATGGTAAGGACCCAACAGAGCTTGCTAGTCAAGTGGAAATGGTATGTTCCAGAGTATGTTCCAACCTGGCCGTAGAAACATCTTGTTTTTACAACTACTTTATCATCTACTCCACTGCCCAAAGCAATGCCACTGGTTCAATAGACCCCTGACTCACAGAGCTTCCTTTAAATGCCTGTGCCTGATTCCCTGATGGCTTGGCTAAGACAAAGACCGATGGTGTCCACTAGCCTATGGCAGCTGTACAACCCCAACAAAAACGCTGGTGGAACAAATGAAGACCAATTAGCACAGTAGGATAATGGAGAGCTGACCTCTGTTTTAATTGAGGGGTCACTATAGCTGTGGGGCATTCATATCCACTTGTTTATATATCATCTATAGATGATTTTGTACTAGATGACAAAGGTGAGTACAGAGAATATATACGATGCAGAGTTTAAATATTTACTATTGGCCTTTACAGAAAAAGTTTGCTGACCCTGCTTTAAACAATACTGTTGACACACTGGCCAAACCTAGTGTGGTTTACCATGAGGAAGACTACATACTGGCAGATTGCAGATGTCCCTCTTTTAAGGCCAAGAGTGCACAAAACAAATCACAGTGATAACTGAACAATCTGGGTCACTCATACCCAAGGTAAGATTCCATTGGCTGATGGGAAGACAATTTGTGCCTTTCATTCTATTAACAGTGTTTCTCAAAGAGCAGATATGTTTTGTTTTAATGAACTCCCAATGTATCAATACTGCTTTCATGGATTTTGCTATTAGTGTCACATCTGAGAAAGCTGTGTCTAACCCAAATCACAAAGGTTTCTCCTACATTTTCTTCTAAAAGCTTTTCATAGTAGGTTTTACATTTAAATCTATGATCCAAATTTGAGTTCATTTTTGTATATGGGATAAGGGATGGATTGATGCTTATTTTTCTTGCACATAAATACCCAAGCAGTCCATCACTATTGTTGAAAAGACTAGCCTTTCTCATTTTGCACCTTTGTCAAAAATCAATTGTCCATATGTATGGGAATGTTCCTGGATTCCCTACTGATTCTGTGGCTTTAATAAGTCTTGATATCAGGTGGTAATATTCCTCCAAATTTGTTTTTCTTTTTCAGCATTATTTTGCCCATTATAAGCCTTATGTATTTATACATGAATTTTAGAAGTAATTTGTCAATTTCTACACCCTCTCCAAAAATTCCTGCTAGCTTTGTTTGTTTTTATCCTGCTGAGTTTTTGATGGGGATTGCACTGAATATAAGATCAATTTGGAGAGAACTGATATCCTAACAATATTAAGTATTCCAACCCCAAAACAAGGTTCAACTCTCCATTTATTTATGTCTTTACTCTCAGTAATGTTTTGTTTTCAAAGTGCATGTCTCACACATGGTAAGTACATATTACACACTATTTTTTACTTTTAACTTTAAAACAATTATTTTAACATTATCCATTTCTGAGAGTGACACAGACAGAGCAGGAGTGGGGGAGGGGCAGAGAGAGAGGGAGACACAGAATCTGAATCAGGCTCCAGGCTCTGAGCTGTCAGTACAGAGCCCAATGCGGGGCTTGAACTCATGAACTGTGAGATCATGACCTGAGCCAGTCAGACACTTAACCAACTGAGCCACCCAGGCGCCCCTTAACTCTTTTTTAAATGATCAATTACCTATTGTTTGTTTCTAGCATGTAGAGGTCCAACTGACTTCTATATACTGATCTAATATACTGAAACCTAATTAAAATCACTTACTCTAACTATTTTTGCAGAATCCATTAGATTTTCTACACAGACAATCACATCATCTTTAAATACACACAGTTTTACTTTCTTCCTTTCTGATATGATGATGATTCTTTCCATGGCCTAAGATTTCCTCTGCAGATCTCAGGAGGTTCTATCATTGCAGCTTTTATCTCTCCAGTACTCTGTCCTGAGAACTCCATGATCCTCACCTCTCAGCACTCTTAGCATTACCTTATCAACAGGGGGAGTCTACCACGCACCACTTGGGCTCCTCCTTCTTGCACCACAGGATGGAAACTCTGCCCAGGCAGTAAGCTGAGGCAATCACAGGGTTTCTCTCATTTACATCCCATCTCTCAAGGATCATCATCCTTCATAGCCTTATGTACAGTCTCTAGAAAAGTACTGTTTGTTCTTTAACTGTTTCAGGTAGGAAGGTAAATCCAGTTCCTGTTATTCTAGGTTATTTATACTGATGTAAGTGTTATCTAGCTGTATCCTAAGATGAGGAGAGCTTAAAGTCCTCCTATTCCACCATCTTCCCACCAATCTCCTTCTTACTCTACAATGACCAAACATGAAGGTCCTCATGTTAAATCCTTGTCATTTACTGTGCCAAATGTTCTACTAAGCACAGTAAAACACATTTTACATATATTATTTCTAACATTTCTTGAAATAAATGCTATGAAATGGACTTTGGTCCCATTTTACAATAAATTGAAACTTAAGGAAAGTAGATAATTCATCCTTGGTAATATAATTACTAAGCAGCATCCAAATATATATGAAAATTGGGGATGGGGAATGGGGAGTGACTACTAATAGCTAGTGACTACCAATCCACTCAGTGTGGAGCCTGCTTGAGATTCTCTCTCTGCCCCTCCCCAGCTCTTGCTCATTCTCTCTCTCTCTCTCTCTCAAATTAAATACATAAGCATTAAAAAAATACAGAAAGTCCAGTAAAATTTAAATTTCAGTATACACATAAGTAGGCAATCTAGACATACTCATACTAAAATTATTTCTTTTTATCTGAACTATCAAATACTATCAATTAATAATATTAAATAGCTAGATTCTTTGCCATTGAGAATTAAGCCTAAAATCTTACCATTTTATACAACTATTCTGATAAGGTAGAAGTAACACTTATCTGATGTACAAATGTTTCCAAAGTAAGTTGACCATTTACTAAAATTAGCATGTTAAGTACTAAAATGACTTGTATCTGCTTGAGTAAGATATTATGGAAGTATATTAACAAAATATTGTAAGGTTTTACTATGTGTGTGTGTGTGTGTGTGTATGTGTGTGTGTGTGACTGTTGAAAACTAGGAATATTTTTCTAACTGCATATGTGACTTATGAGGAAAATTGCTGTCAGATGCAGAGGATATCCCAAGTCATAGATCACAAAACAACTTAATTCAACATAATTAGATCCACATACTTGAGGGTTTTTTCCTTGCCTGATTAAAGTACCCTCAGAGTTGTTGGAAGAATCCAGAATGACATGATTTTGAAGTACTCAAAGACAAATAGATCATATGCTAAGTAGATTTCAAAATCAGTGTTAAATTTTATATATCATTTCAAAATAATTTTCAGTAGGAGGTTACAAAATTAATTTTATGGTCATTAATTGAGTTTCCTTAGATCTTAATATTTGACATTTAGAAATTTCCAGTCTCCTAAATTACAGGGTGTGACACAGAACAAAATAACTTTAATAATTTCTATTTGGTTTCCCTACATGTTAAACCGGAATAACATTGGCAGCAGCAAATATCTGTACCTATAAACATTTGCCCATGTTCAGGGCACTGTTCTAAGGATGACAGATACCAAGAAGGTTAAGCATGATCTCTATTTCCAGATTGCATGTTCAAGTAAATTAAATGATAAATAATGGTAATGCAAATGAAGTATAAGTTAAATATATTAATAGGTATAAGGTAAAAAAAAAAGTATAAATATTTAAAATACTCAAGTTCTAGGAGGTTATAGCTAACGTAGGGAATACCAGTGACTGGTGAGGACCAGAGTTCAGAAATAAAATGTGCCCAGCAGCACAGTGAAGTATTGAATTTTTAACCCAAAATGTTCATCTAATTGGTACCTTCCATACAAAAGAAACAAAATTGAATGGCAACTAAAATAAGAATAAACAAGTTTAGTTGTGCCAGAGGGTAAGGACATTGTCAGAGAAAAATGGACATATGTCAAAGGACACAGATGTCAAGTTGATAGGTGCTAACTGGCCAAATCTGGGATATTCAGAGCATTAAAATAAACAGTTACTGAGTGAATATAACCCACTGAATAAAATAGGAATTTAATGATATATATAAATAAAAGCAGTGTTACAAATTTTGGGGGGGGAATGGGATATTTACATAGTTTAAAATGATTTCTCTTAACCCCCTATCCATTCAGGGCACAAAACAGAACAGTAGACTAAAATGCCCATCTCTTAGACTATCCCTAAAAGAAGTATTTTTTCATACTTTAAAAGATGCGGCCTGAGAGTCCAGCTTCCAATCAGCCTCTATCTAGATGCTGACTGAGATCCATACCACATTAACAAAAAGAAGGATAAAAATCATATGATCATCTCAATAGATAAGGAAAAAGCATATGAAAATATTCAACATCCATTCCTGATAAAAACTGTCAACAAAATGAGTATAAAGGGAATATACTTCAACATAATAAAGGCCATCTATGACAAGCCCACAACTAGCATCAAAACAAGGATGTCCACTCTCACCGCTTTTCTCAACATGGTACTGGAAGTCCTAGTCAGAGAAATTAGTCAAGAAAAATTTTAAAAATCAACAAATGTGATATAACACATCAAAAAGAGAAAGGATAAAAACCATATGATCATTTCAATAGATGCAGAAACAGCATTCAACAAAGCACAACATCCATTCATGATAAAAACCCTCAACAAACTAGGTTTAGAGGAAACATACCTCAATACAATAAAGGCTATATATGAAAAACCCACAGCTAAAATCATACTCAATGGGGAAAAGCTGAAATCTTTCCCCTTAAGATCAGGAACAAGATAAGGATGTCCACTCTCACCACTTTTATTCAACATAGTTCTGGATGTCCTAGCCACAGCAATCAGACAACACAAAGGAATAAGAGGTATCCAAATTGGTAAGGAAGAAACAAAATTTGCAATATTTACAGATGACATGATACTATATATAGGAAACCCAAAAGATTCCACAAAAAAATGCTAAAAGTGATAAATGAATTCAGTAAGATCACAGGATACAAAAATAAATGTACAGAAATCCATTGCTTTTCTATACACTAAGTAATGAAGGAAGAGAAAGAGAAATTAAGAAAGCAATCCCAAAGGTGCCTGGGTGCTCAGTTGTTTAGCGACCAACTCTTGGTTTTGGTTCAAGCCATGATCTCACAGTTTATGAGTTTGAGCTCCGCATGGGGCTCTGCACTGCCCATGCAAAACCTGCTTGGGATTTTCCCTCTCCATGTCCTTTTCTTTCTCTCTCTCTCTCTCTCTCTAAGAAAGAGAGAGATAAATAAATAAACTTAAAAAATAAACAAACAAAAAAAAGCAAGCCCATTTACAATTGCACCAAAAATAATAAGGTACCTAGGAATAAACTTTACCAAGGAGGTGAAAGACCTATACTTTAAAAACTATAAAACACTGACAAAAGAAATTGAAGATGACACAAACAAATGGAAAGAAAATCTATGCTCATGGACTGGAAGAACACATATTGTTAAAATGTCTGTACTACCAAAAGCAATCTACAGATTTAATGCAGTACCTGTCAAAATACCAAGAGCGTTTTTTACAGAGCTAGAACAAATAATCCTAAAATTTTCATGGAATCACAAAAGACCCTGAATAGCCAAAAATTGTAAAAAAAGAAAACAAAACTGGTGGTGTCACAGTTCCAGATTTCAAGTTATATAACAAAGCTGTAGTAATCAAAACAATATGGTACTGGCACAAAAATAGACACACAGATCAATGAAACAGAATAGAAAACCCAGAAATGAAACTACCACTCTATGGCCAATTAATCTTTGACAAAGCAGGAAAACATATCCAACAGGAAAAAGCCAGTCTCTTCAACAAATGGTGTTGGGAAAACTGGACAGCGACAAGCAGAAGAATGAAACTGGACCACTTTCTTACACCATATGCAAAAATAAACTCAAAATGGATAAAAGACCTAACTGTAACCATCAACAGGAAACCATCAAAATCCTGCAGGAGAACACAAGCAGCAACCTCTTTCACATTGGCTGTAGCAACTTCTTACTACACACATCCGTAGAGGCAAGGGAAACAAAAGCAAAAATGAACTACTGGGACTCCATTAAGATAAAAAGCTTCTGGGCGCCTGGGTGGCGCAGTCGGTTAAGCGTCCGACTTCAGCCAGGTCATGATCTCGCGGTCCGTGAGTTCGAGCCCCGCGTCAGGCTCTGGGCTGATGGCTCAGAGCCTGGAGCCTGTTTCCGATTCTGTGTCTCCCTCTCTCTCTGCCCCTCCCCCATTCATGCTCTGTCTCTCTCTGTCCCAAAAATAAATAAAAAACGTTGAAAAAAAAATTAAAAAAAAAAAAAAAGATAAAAAGCTTCTGCACAGCAAAGGAAACAATCAACAAAACAAAAAGGCAATCTTTACAATGGGAGAAGATATTTGCAAATGACATATCTGGTAAAAGGGTGAGTATCCAAAATATATAAAGAACTTATAAAACTCAACACTCAAAATAATAATAATAATCCAATTAAAAAGGGGCAGAGGACAAGAATAGATCTTTTTCCAAAGAAGATATCCAGATGGCAAACAGACACATGAAAAGATGCTCAAAATCACACATCATCAGGGAAATGCAAATCAAAACCACAATGAGATACTACCTCACACCTGTGATAATGGCTAAAATTAACAACACAGGAAACAACCGATGTTGGTGAGGATGCAGAAAAAGGGGAACCATCTTACACTGTTGGAAAGCAAACTGGTGCAGCCACTCTGGAAAATAGCAGGCAGTTTCCTCAAAAAGTTAAAAATAGAATTACCCTATGATCCAGCAATTACAACTACTAGGTATTAACCCAAAGGATACAAAAATTCTGATTCAAAGGTATACATGCACCCCAATGTTTACAGCAGCATTATCAACAATAGCCAAATGATGGGAAGAACCCAAATGTCCATTTATGAATGGATAAAGATGTAGCATATATATTTACAATGGAATATTACTCAGCCATAAAAAAGAATGCAATCTTGCCATTTACAACAATGTGGATGGAGCTAAAGAGTATTATGCTAAGTGAAGTAAGTCAGTCAAAGAAAAACAAATACCATATGATTTCACTCATATGTGGAATTTAAGAAACAAAACAGATGAACATGGTGGAGGAAAGTGAGGCAAACCAGAAAACAAACTCTTAACTATAGAGCACAAAATGAGGGCTACCGGAGGGGAGGTGGGCAAGAGGTGGAGGGGATGGGGATAGGAGGGGATGGGTTTTGGGTATTAAGGAGGGCACTTGTTATGATGAGCACTGGATATTGTATGTAAAGCAACAAATCACAAATTCTACACCTGAAACTAATATTATACAGTATGTTAACAAATTGGAATTTAAGTAAAAACTTGAAAAAAAAGAATAAATAAATGCATACATAAGTCTCTTCTTCAAAAAAAGATGTCTCTCTCACACAGACACACACACACACACACACACCCTGGATTATTAGCCATAAAAAAGAATGAAATCTTGCCATTTGCCATAACGTGCATGGAGCTAAGTGAAATAAGTCAGAAAATGACAAATACCATGTGATTTCACTCATATGTGGAAATTAAGAAATAAAGTGAATGAACATAGAGGGGATAAAAGAGAGGCAAACCAAGAAACAGACTCCTAACTACAGAGAACAAACTGACGATTATCAGAGGCGATTGGGTTAAATGGGGATGAAGAAGTGCACTTGTCCATGTTGAGTACCAGATATTGTAAGTGTTGAATCACTAAATTCTACACATGAAACTTATATTATACTGTATGTTAACTAACTGGAATTTAAATAAAAAACTTGGAAAAAATCAGGCCACATTTATAATGAAGAACTTCCTACATTTCAGAGTTGGCTAGCTGCATTCTCATGATACTGTTTAACTTGACCCTCTATCTCTGTCTTTTATGTAAGGTACTAATTATATTTAGGGGCTGAATTAGATTCAGATTTAATTGAGAGGACTTGGAAGAAATATTTCATAGATGATATTGTATATATACATCCTATTACACAAATCAGGAAGCACATAATGATATCTGACTGTTCCACTTTGGTAATGTTAAGACTCATCAGCTAAAGCCAAATACAGATGATTATTGCCTAAATTCATTGTTTCATTAGGGGTAGCAACAATGGTGATTCTTAAAATTCTAACTTTTATTTTAATTGACATATAATTGACTACAACATTATATTACTTTCAGGGGTACAACATGATTCATTCTGTGTATATATTACAAAATGACCTCCACACTAAATCTAAATTCTAAAATTTTTAATACTGGAACTCTTCCATAAGGAAAAACTTTACCTCATCAACTATTCAGTTATCTTATTAAATTGATACAAGGAAGACAAGGTAAATGCTGAATATTCTCTCTTTAATTATCAGTTTTGAGGATAATGAATTAGTAAACAAGCTACCTACAATTATGTCCAATGCTTCCTTTTAAAGTATTATAAACTCATGGATTTCTATATATTTAAGATGTTTCATTTTATTATAGAAAATTCTTTAAATTTTTTAATGTGTATCTATTTTTGAGAGAGAGAGAGAGAGAGACAGAGCACAAGGCGGGGAGGGGAGAGCAGAGGAGAGGGAGACAGAATCCAAAGCAGGCTCCAGGCTCTGAGCTCTCAGCACAGAGCCTAATGCAGGGCTCGAACCCATGAACTGTGAGATCTTGACCTGAGTTGAAGTCAGATGCTTAAGCAACTGAGCCACCCAGGTGCCCCTCTAAAACAGCATTTTAGACTATTGGGAAAGGACAAGACTAGTCAATAAATGGTGGTGGGTGTCAATGAGCTATCTCTCAGAATAAAGTATTTACAGTAGTGTACTGGTAAATGCATAACCACAGGCTCTGGGAAACAAAAGAATAGTTGGGATTTTAGCTTATTAAGCTATCACAGTATCTACCAAGTGATATTAAGAGTATTAAATACATGTAAAAGCATTTAGCATGGTGCCTAATACAAATGCTTAGTAAATTACATATGTGGTTGTGTGTGTGCGGATGTGTGGATGTGGGCATGCCCATACATGTGTGCACAGTGATGTGTTGCTAAATGTTAAAAGCTGGCTGCATAAGAAAAAAATAGTTCTGATTTGTAGCGTTTGCTGACTCCAATTATGTAAACACTCTTACCATGGATGATTTCATACCAACAACACAATGTCACTATATCCAGAGTTTGGGAGAAATGTACATAACTCATTCTCACTAGCCACTGTGAACGGACTCCTACATACCACTGAATATTATCCATATAGTCATACATTACAAAACTCAATTATTTTTGTGTATATGTGAATGTGTTTACATGTATGTGTGTGTCTGTGTGTGTACATGTATGCATGCACCTGGAGAGACATCAGATAGATGACAGAGTTTTTGCTGGGGCAAGAAATGGTACAGGGTAGGAGGAGAAGGACAAATAGAACTTATGGAACTTTTGTTTTATCAACATTCATTGACTTGTTCACCTACTACTTATGTATTTATGGGGCCAAATATTTATACAGAATAATATTTATAGGATAAATATTTTTTCTTAATTACCTGATATACTCTATCACCAAGAATAGTATGTTGTCACTAACATTAAGCTTCAATATGATATAAATAACCAGTTATTTTAGATGTCATATTACACACATGCATGCACATGCACACACACCTTCTGAAAAATATACAACTTACTTTGGCTTCAGTTTCTCCCCTGTGAAGAGTATACAGATGATGGACAGCACTTTGTGACGAAGACCAAGGATGAGTCAGAATTTGGAAGACATGAAAGTCATGGCCAAGGGTGTCTGTTGTAACTAGAAGCATTCCTGAAGAACACACCAAAAAGGGAGTAAAAATAAAAACAATTATGTATGTTGATGAAATATTTTCACAAAATATTCATTATGCTTTAAAATATCACCGAAGGAAAAAATGACCAAAGATGTAAAAAATTTCCCCAATTAAAAAAAAAATTAAAATGCAGCATCTTTTTCCTGTATGAACACAAAACCTTAATGCCATATCAGTATACAAGCATAGTGAGGATACTAGCTGTAAAGATTTTATGAGGTTCCTGTACAACTAGTAGAGAAAAGTTTATGGAGAGTTCACAAGCCTTTTAATATAGCAAATCTGATAACAAAGAATGTGAAAATTACTTCTCTCCATGGAACTAAAACTTGCTCCCATTTTTTGCCACTTCTTAAAACCTGAATTTTAAGTTTCAGTGTATCTGAAATACCCTACACTTAATCCACCAGTTTAAAAATGTTTCTCTGGGGCGCCTGGGTGGCGCAGTCGGTTAAGCGTCCGACTTCAGCCAGGTCACGATCTCGCTGTCCGTGAGTTCAAGCCCCGCGTCAGGCTCTGGGCTGATGGCTCGGAGCCTGGAGCCTGTTTCCGATTCTGTGTCTCCCTCTCTCTCTCTGCCCCTCCCCCGTTCATGCTCTGTCTCTCTCTGTCCCAAAAATAAATAAAAAACGTTGAAAAAAAAATTAAAAATAAAATAAAATAAAATAAAAAATAAAAATGTTTCTCTACCCTGGCATAATATTTATTCAAATGCTGAACAGTGTCTCACATAACAAGTTTTTAATTTTGATGAAATGTCATAGCTAAGAATTCTTTGCCTAATCCAAGGTCACAAAAATTTTGTTTTCTTGTCAAAATTTCAGTTTTATATTTTTCATAGAGGTCTATCATTCGTTTTAAGTTAATTTATGTATAAATTGTGAGGTATCAAACTAACTTTTTTTGCAAACAATGTCCAATTGTTCTAGCAAGATTTCTTGAAGGGAATATTCTTTACTCACTGAGGTCTTTATCCTTTATTCTTTATCCATTGTCAACTTGCCAAAGATGAACTGGCTGTATCTGCATAGGTCTTCACCTGGAAGTATTATTCTAGTCCATCATTTTCTGTGTCTATACTTTCATTAATACCACACTTGCTTGATTACCATAACTTTATATCAAATGTTGAAGAAAGAACCTTTTTTTCAACATTATTTTGGCTATTCCAATTCCATTCCAAACACAAAATCGGATTTTTTTTTTTTAATTTTAGATAGAGCACATGAGTGGGGAGAGGGGCAAAGGGAGACACAGAGAGAATCTCAAGTGGGCTCCATGTTCAGCACGGAGCTAGATGTGGCACTTCATCCCATTACCCTGGAATCATGACCTGAGCTGAAATCAAGAGTCAGACACTCAACCAACTGAGCCACCCTGGTACCCCAAAATCAGATTTTTGATATTAAAAATTCCTAGGGGGGCATCTGGGTGGCTCAGTCAGTTGGGCAGCCGACTTCGACTCAGGTAATGATCTCATGGCTCATGAGTTCGAGCCCCAGGTCAGGGTCTGTGCTGACAACTCTGGAGCCTGCTTCAGATTCTGTGTCTCCCTCTCTCTCTCTGCCCCTCCCCCACTCACACTCTGTTTCTCTCTGTCTCAAAGGTAAATAAACATTTAAAAAATCTTAAATAAATAAAAATTCTTAGGATTTTGGGGAAGGTTATATTAAGTTTATAAATCAAATTGACTGATGGACAGCTTAACAATATTGAGCCTTCTAATCTATGAACACTTCCTATTTCTTGATATATGTTTTCTTTGACTTCTTATTTTTCCTGTTGAGTACATAAATTATACACATTTTTTATTGGATCCATTATAAATGGTACTTTTTATTTTATCTCAATTGTCAATTATTCCCTGCTGGCATATAGAGACATAATGGACATTTTTTTATATTGACAGATAGTCTGCCAGTTCTAGTCAGGGCTTTTTGTAGATTACACGGAGTTTTCTTTACAGATTATCATGTAGTTTGTGAACAGACATAATTTGATTTTTTCCTTTACAAACTACATGCCTTTTATTTTCCTTCACTTACTACACTGCTGAGGAAAACAGAAATGGGGAGAAGTAATATTCGTGCCTTCCAAATTTTAGGAGAAAGCATTCAATCTTTAAGTATGATGTTAGCTGTAGGTTTTTTTTTTTTTTTTTTATAAATACTCTCTATCAAGTGAAGGAGGTTCCTTTCTACTCCTAATTTGTTGATAGTTTTTATAATGAATGAATGTTGAATTGTGTACAGTGTTTTACACCTGTGACATGACTATGCATTTTTTTCTTTACTCAATTAATACGGTGAATTTTAGTAAATAATCAAATGTCAAACAAAATCAAACGTCAAACAAAACTTGCATTTCTAGGATAAACGCCACCTGGTCAAAATCCTTTATTATATGCTGCTGGATTCAATTAGCTAAGGTTTTAAGATTTTCATGACTGTTCCTGAGGGTTATTGGTTTGTAGCTTTCTAATCACGAGTTTGTCTGTTTTCAGTATCAGGCTAAAGCTGGTCTTGTGAAACTGAAGAGAGAGATTGCGGAAAACCACTATTATTTCCTACTTAGATTTTCAGTAGAATTTGTCAGTAAAACTATATGGGCCTTTTTTAAAAAAAAAAAAAAAAAAAAAAAAAAACCTTTAGGGGCGCCTGGGTGGCTCAGTCGGTTAAGCGTCTGACTTCGGCTCAGGTCATGATCTTGCTGTCCGTGAGTTAGAGCCCCGCGTCAGGCTCTGTGCTGACAGCTCAGAGCCTGGAGCCTGTTTCAGATCCTGTGTCTCCCTCTCTCTGACCCTCCCCCGTTCATGCTCTGTCTCTCTCTGTCTCAAAAATAAATAAACGTTAAAAAAAATTTTTTTTAATACCTTTAAATATTTTTATTTTAATTTCTTTGTAATTTAAATTTTATTATTTTAAAATGTAAAATTTGGGGGCTTAATTTAAATGTCCTTGGGTGAATTACTTTCTGGAACTCAAGGAAATGGCCTTTATTAATACCTGTAAGGTCTTTGGTGATGTCCACTTTTTCATTGAGGTTATCAACAATTTGTCTTCCCTCTTTTTTTCTTGATCATTCTAGCTAAATGTTTTCAAGGAAATCTATTCTGAGTAGCACTGATTTTCTGATTTCTTTTTTCAATTTCTGCTTTCTCCTATCTTTCTCCTTCTGCTATTAGTATCTTCTGCTACTTCATTTTCCTTGCTTTAGTTTTATTTGCTCTTTCTTTTTTCTGTTTTCTTAAGGTGGAAGCTTAGATTACTTTTTCAGGAACTTTCTTCTTTTTCAGAGTAAGCATATATTGATATAAATTTCCCTGTAAACCTGAATTCCAAAATTTTGACACACTGCCTTTTCTTTTGCATTCAGTTCTAAATGTTTTCTAGATATTTCCTCTTTTACTCATGGGATATTTAAAGATATATTGTTCAGCTTTTCTAAGTATTTGGGTATTTTTCAGGTATCTTTCACATACTAATTTTTAGTGACGACAAGGAATTTGTTAAACCTTGTTTTATATTTGAGAAGAGATTGTGGTGACTCTTCCATGTATACTTGAAACACCTGGAGTGTTCTATAAAGGTCAGTTAATTCAAGTTTACTGATAGCGTTGTTAGGATCTTCAATATCCTTACTGATTGCCTGCTGTCTTGTTCTACTATTGAATTGAACTGAACACTGAACATTTCCAAGTATAATTGTGGATATGTTTATTATATAGCTCCCAAATACTAAACTTTTAAGTTCACACACATTTAGGATTCTTAGGACATCTTGGCGAACTGCCTCTTTCATCATAATGTCCCACTTTAACCTGGTAATTTCCTTGTTCTGAAGTCTACTTTTCTGATACTGATACCATCACTCTAGCTTTGTTTTGATTGGTGCACTCATGGCATATACTTTTCTATTCTTTCACTTTTATAATCAATATAATTGTACTTAAAATGACTTTGTTTTAGGGGCACCTGGGTGGCTCAGTCGGTAGAGTGTCCAACTTTGGCTCAGGTCATGATCTTGCAGTTCGTGGGTTTGAGCCCCATGTCAGGCTCTGGAGCCTGCTTTGGATTCTGTGCCTCCCTCTCTCTGCCCCTCCCCCACTAATGCTTTGCCCCTCTCTCTCTCTCTCTCTTTCTCAAAAATAAACATTAAAAAAATGACTTTGTTTTAGGTAATAATTGAGGTCTAATTTGTTTGTTTTTTTTTTTAATCTAATTCTGGACTTATAATTGGTGTTTGTAGTTCATTCACATTTAGCCTAACTTATTGGTTGAGTTTATAGCTACCATTTTATTACTTTTTATTATTTTTCTGATGGTTTCCTTGTTTTTATTCTTTGTTTCTCTGTTCTTGCTTTCTTCCCTTTTTCTATATGATTTCAATATTTTTAATATCCAATTTTAATTTTTCCATTTCCTTTTTTTGTGTCTCTCTTTAAGTTTCTATCAGCCATTCTTGGAACTATAATACACATATCTAAATTTGTGCATGTTTGTTTATATTTTGTCCAGAATTTATATTTGTTTTCTGTAGGAAGAATGGTTTGTTAGTTTACTCTGCTGTGCCGGAGGCAGAATCACATTTTTTAACTCCTAAAACTTTTGTCTTTTGAAAAAAAATGTATGAAAGAATATTAAGTACTAGTGAGAAGATAATAAGGTAAGCATTTAAATAGAAAGATGAAGTATATCTGAGCTTCTTATTTACTAGGGTAATAAAAGGTACAGTTCTTGTCACGATGTTAAATTAAAAAATACCATACTAGATGCCTATTTCCAAGAGAATACATTTTAGAAAATAAAAAAGTGTTATTTATTGAGATCTACTTCAAATGTATAACAATTTAGATAACATTTAGATAACAATTAGATCCCATCCTGTAACCAGCTATGGTCATGAGGTCACTGACATACTTTATATTCTGTCCATCTTATTATTGTTAACCGACCAACAAATTTCTAAGGTTGGGCATGAATGCTTAGTTGTCCTTTTGTGAACAATGTTTCTTCACTCCTACTTTTTGCTGAGTTATACTAAGTCTGAATTATCACAATTCTACTATGTTCTGATATCACTTTTCCACTACAAAACTATTTTCTGCACATGATAAACAATTCAATTGAAACATTCTGATAGGAAAATGATGAGCTCATATTTATAATACAAATATATGACTCACCTACTGAAGATAAACTTCATTTCTTCTAGAATCATATCAGTATTTTACTCATAATAAGCACTCCAATAAAAGTCCCTAGTAGCCATATTAAGAGGATTATTGTTTCACATGTGAATGATAATCACAAATGTACACTTTTCAACATGCTCCTAGATTTTCAACATCTGTCTGGTTTCTAATATGTAAAATGAATTCAGATTTTTAGAGAAATGGGCCACTGAAAATGTATCTTTATTATCTTCTGTGTATCCTATCCCAAAAGTTTTTTCCCATTTCCTCATGTAAATGTAGTTTCTGTGATCCACCAATGAACTTACCGTTTTTGACAAAACTTTAAAATAGTAAGAAAAAATGAAATAAAATAAAAATAAAAGAGCAGAGAGAAAAAGAAGACATAAATAACTAGTATAGTACTATACAATCATGTTTTCTTTTAATTTATAATTTCCTCTTTTGCACACATTCTGCTGGGAGAAAGACAAGCTTTTTTTTTTTTTTTCTAGAAAACAAGTTAAAAAGCAGATATACATAAAAGGAAAAACTCGTACAGAGTAGACTGTGGCTTAAGAACTATTTATGCAGCATCAGAAGACTAAACCAGACTCTAGCCTGGCCATAAACTAAAACCCACGCCCCAAATGAGGTGCCAAGCCACAAAAAGCATTTGCGTCATCTGGGAATACAAGGAAAAGAAGGACTTCTAATTATAGGGCCTGGAAGCGGAAGCTTAGAGTGATTAGCTGTTTAGGCGCTGCTGTGTGTTTATCTGGAAGCTTCCTCTCCCTCACTCTCAGCCTCAAGTTTGATAGATGAGCATTAGCATTAGAGGGTGGAGACTGAAGCTGCTGATGGTACATGGCGTTCTCCAAAATCTGAGGTAGATGGAGACTGAACATTAAGGCTTTTGTGGCCTCATAAGAACATAAATCTTTTCAACTGGGCGTCAGCTGGTTAGCCCAAAAGACAAAATTAAAGAGTAGCAAACCTCTACTGGGCATATGTTATAAAATCTTGGAAACATGAGTAGGTAGGTCTTTTTTACCGTACCCTATTTATAACACCTCCCTAATTGTACGGTTCTTTATCACGTGCACACATATGAATTGGAAAACAAATTACCAGCTATTCACACTCTCTTCCAAAAATAGATATAAACACTGATATGCTGGGGCAAATGGAAATCCTTACAGGAATTCAAAATATATCTCTCATAATAATTTTATATTTTGATATTAATTCTTGTGAATTTAATACTTCCCCATCAGTACTTGTAAGATTAAAAACTTACACATTATCTAATTATCTTTTAAAGTTACTAGCCCAGGGGCACCTGGGTGGCTCAGTCAGTTAAGCCTCTGTCTGACTCTTGATTTCAGCTCAGGTCATGATCTCACGGTTCATGGGTTCGAGCACCATGTCGGGCTCTGTGCTGACAGCGCAGAACCTGCTTGGGATTCTCTGTCTCCCTCTCTCTGTCCTTCCCCCTGCCTGTCTGTCTGTCTGTCTGTCTCTCTCTCTCTCTCTCTCTCTCACTCTCAAAAATCAATAAATAAATAAACATTAAAAAAAATAAAGTTACTAGTCTAATTTGTAACCATAAAAGCAGAGAAACAGAACCCTAGTACTGATCAAGGTCTTTTAGGTCTTCAAATACATAAAATCACAATAATAGCCTATTAAAGTCTGATTTAAAGTAAATGTGAATACTGAAAACAATGGTCTCAAAGTCTCCCTGTGGGCAGCGTCAGTGTTAGCAGATTTCTTAAGCTGCTTAAAGATGCTAATAATCAAACTCATCACTGTAGTTTTCTAAATTTGTGGTCCAGGATATAGTAAAAGTCTTTCTAAAATTTAAGCTCAAAAACACTGTTAAAGGCACTGATGTACACACTGTCGAACACATAAAACACATGATTCATTTTATCCCTTCCTAAAGTTGCATATAGCCACGATCAAGATAAATTAGACCAAAATATCTGATATGGTTCTTACCAATTTTTTCCATGTAGGAAAAACTAAAATCAAAATTGGGTTTCTAGCTCACTTATTTTATAGCTTACTATTTCTATCCTCTTGCGTTTTTAGGAGTCTCAACGTTAAATGTTCTTACATCTTTATTCAAATACTTTGTTTTCCTTCTTTCACTTAGCGTCATGACATATTTAGAGTTCTGAAGACATCTTTGGCTATATCCAATGGGTCTTCATATTAAATATTCTACTATTATTTTAAATGGTCTTTTCATCCAAGAGACATATAGGAAAGTGGTGCATGTCTATGTGTATTTTTTTTTCCAAGTGGCTGAATATATTTTTTCTCAGATTCCAGAAAAGTTTCTAAACTTTATTAACCTTTAATATATAATTTATGTACAATAAATGCAGTCATTTTACTACAGTTTGATGAGTATGACAAGTATATATACACCTAGGCTGCTGCCATTAAGATAGAGCACATGTGATAAAATTCTATTGTGTCCACCTGCTGTCCATCCCATCCCCACTGCCTGGCCCCAGGGAACCACTCATTGGCTTTGTCATTATGAATTAATATTGCCTACTTAAGAATTTCATGTAAATAGATTCACACAATACCTTGTTAAACCTACCACTGTAACAGTACTACATTCATTTATTTATATTACTGGGTGGCATTCCATTATAAAGACATATAATTTATATATCCATTCGGCAGTTATTTCTCTTTTTGGCTATTGTGAAAGAAACCCCCAGTAGGATTCAAAACAAGTGTCTGTGTGAACATATGTTTTTATTTTTCTTAGGTGAATATTTAGGAGTAGAACTGCTAGCTCATATGTATGTGTAACTTGATAAAAAAAAAAAAAAAACTGAAAATGTTTAGCCAAAGCAGCTGTATCATTTTAACTTTCCCACGAGCCCCATGACTCATTAGCATTTGATACTGTTAGTCTTTCAAAATCTTAATCATTTCAGTGAGTATCTGATGATTTCTTATGGTTTTAGTATGCCATATTCCTTGGTGATTGGTGATGTTGAACAGCTTTTCATGTGTTAAGGCTACATGCATATTTTCTTTTGTGACATGACTGTTCAAATTTTTTGTCCATTTTTAATTGTCCCTTCATTACATATATATTTATGAATATGATATATAATTATATATGTGTGTATAAATTATATATATATATATATATATATATATATATATATCATATATTTTCTCCCACTTTATGGTATCCCACTTAATTTTCCTAACAATATCTTTCCCAAGGTGCTTAATTTAAAGAAGAACAATTTTATGGTTTGTGTTTTTGGTGTCCTACCTAAACCTCTTTCTTTATCTCTCCTGGGTCACAATGATATAATCCTTTATTTTATTTTTGAGGATTTACAGTTTAAGATTTTAAATTAAGTCTATGATCAACTTAGAGTTAATTTTTGTGCATGACATTAAGTAAAAGTTTATTTTTTTCCCCAAGTGGATATCCCAGTTGTTCCACCAACATTTTTTCAGACAACTGTACCATCCACATTGAATCACCTACTGTTTTGGTCATATATCAAGTGACCATGTGAGTTTAATCAAATTCTGGATTCCATTCTATCCACCTATAACTATATTTGCCCAACACCATACTCTCTAGATTACTGTACAATTAGAGAAGGAAATATTTAGGTAGTTTCAGCTTTCAAAATTCACCCACCTTTTTCAGGATCCTTTGAATTTCTATACAATTTTAGAATAAACTTGTGTTGATTACTTTTGATTTAACCATGCACTTTTAACAAAGTTAACGATTAGTGAACAATACTAACACAAAACACTAATAAGATACCAAGGCATAAAAGTGATTAAATATTTTTATAAAATATAATTTTCTTTCATAACTGAATGGTTTTTCTTACCCTATCATATTGTACACCTCACAACATGGCGGGCAAAAACGTAAAATTTTTAGATAAAGTAGAAGAATTGGGAAGATAAGGAAGTATAGATTGGGAAAAGTAATTTGACTCCTGTCTTTATTCAGGAAAAAAACATATCATACAATTTCAGAGTTTTACAACTCTAAGGGCCTTGGAAATAGCATGCCTTCCAGGGCCAGATAGCTTCCCAGGGGAATTCTACCAAACATTTAAAGAAGAGTTAATACTTCTTCTTTTGAAGCTGTTTCAAAAAATGGAAATGGAAGAAAAACTTCCAAATCCATTCTAGGCAGCCAGCATTACCTTGATTCCAAAACCAGACAAAGACCCCACTCAAAATGAGTATTATACACCAATTTCCATGATGAGCATGGATGCAAAAATTTTCAACAAGATACTAGAAAACTGAACCCAACAATACATTAAAAGAATTATGTAGCACAATCAAGTAAGATTTATTCCTGGGATGCAAGTGTGGTTCAATGTCTACAAATCAATTGACATGATACATCAGATTAACAAAAGAAAGGATAAGAACTGCATGATCCTCTCTAGCTGCAGTAAAAGCATTTGACAAAATATAGCATCCTGTCTTGATAAAAACCCTTAAAAAAGTAGGGATAGATAGAACATTCCTCAAGATCATACAAGCCATATATGAAAGACCCACAGCTAGTACCATCTTCAATGGGTAAAAACTGAAAGCTTTCCCCCTAAGGTCAGGAACAAGACAGGATGTCCACTCTCACCACTGTTGTTTAACATAGTGTTGGAAGTCCTTGCCTCAGCAATAAGACAACAAAAATAAATTTAAAAGGCACACAAATTGGCAAGAAAGAAGTGAAACTTTCACTCTTCACAGATGACATGACATTCTATGTGGAAAACCCTAAAGACTCCACCAAAAAACTATTAGAACTGATACATGAATTCAACAAAGTCGCAGGATATAAAATCAACATATAGAAATTGGTTCATTTCTATACACCAATAATGAAGCAGCAGGAAGAGAAATTGAAGAATCGATCCCATTTACAACGGCACCAAAAACCATAAAATACCTAGGAATAAACCTAACCAAAGAAGTAAAAGATCTGTACGCTGAAAACTATAGAAAGCTTATGAAAAAAAGTAAAGAAGACACACAGAAATGGAGAAACATTCCATGTTCATGGATCAGAAAACAAATATTGTTAAAATGTCAATACTACCCAAAGCAATCTGCACATTCAATGCAATACCAATCAAAATAACACCAGCATTCTTAACAGAGCTGGAACAAAAATTCTAAAATTTGAATGGGAAGAGAAGCCAAGATGGCAGAACAGCATGGAAGGTTTTTTTTGCATTTCGCATCCATGAAATATAGCCAGATCAACATTAAACCTGCATTCCTAGAAAACTGATTTGAGGATTAACACACAATCTGCACAACCTGAACTACAGAACTCAGCAAGTACGTGGCACAGAGAAGTGAACTGGGGGAGAGAGAAGCCGTGGAGGGCAGGGAGCTGTTTTTGCTTGCGGAGAGAGGACAGAGATGGGGGGAGAGTTTGGGAAAAGCACCCCACACACACAAAAGAAGTTGGAGAGAAAGTGGAAATGTGGAAACAGCCACAGGGACTGAACTAAAAAGGGAGAAAGGAGAAAGGAGAGGGTTTAAATTAGATTAAGACTCTATAAACAGGGGGAGCACAGAGTCTGAAATTCTACAGCTCAATACCTGGCAGTGCCCTGGTGGGAAGGGCAAATCCCCAGGAGCAGAGTGGGGTCCAGAAGGTCTTCAGGCTACATGGGGAGAAGCAGTTCCACTGCTGGAAGGATATTTGGTAGAAGCTGTGTGGCCACCTGGCCCAGCAGACCCCAGAGAACAACCACATTCACTGGTGATGGAACAAGGTCATTAAGGGTGAAGCCTGGTGCCAGATGTGCGTTGCGATTTTCCATAATCCCTGAAATGCTGCTGCTACACGATCTTGTGAACTTTTTCTGGGGCAGGCTGGCACCCAACTGCAGTCTCTGGGCATTGGCATCAGCATGGTCCTGCGAACATTCCTGGGTGCGGTGGGCACTCAGCCATTGCTCAGTGAGACTCTCCCCCAGAGGATCTGAGTGGGTCAAAGCCGCAGTCCCTCAGAAGTGAGGGGCTGGGAAACACAGCCACATCTGAGATAAAACGCAAGAGGGAGGTGCCTCCTGGCAACCTGATGGTTTGGTCACAGACAGTGTAAAAGCAGGGAGTAGACAGAGGCCAGAGACAAAAGACGGGTGCACAATTGCTGATTGGGGAGAACAAAGTTCTAATACTAGAGACTGGGTAGCTGGGTGATGCCATTTTCACCCCTCCCATGCATGTGCATATATACCTACAAGCCCCACAACAATCCACCCCAGTAAGCTAGGCAGCATGAATGGGCTAACCAAGAAGTTAAAGAGGGAATTAAAAAGTACATAGAAGCCAATGAAAATGATAACACCACAGCCCAAAACCTCTGGGATGCAGCAAAGGCACTCATAAGAGGAAAGCATATAGCAATCCAGGCCTTCCTAAAGAAGGAATAAAGGCCTCAGATACACAGCCTAACTTTGTATGTTAAAGAGCTGGAAAAAGAACAGCAAATAAAACCTAAAACAAGCAGAAGACAGGAAATAATAGAGATTAGAGCAGAAATCAATGCTATTGAACCCCCCTCCTCCCAAAAAAGAAACAGTAGAACAGATCAATGAAACCAGAAGCTGATTCTTTGAAAGAATTAACAAAACTGATACACCACTAGCCAATTTGATCAAAAAGAAAAAGAAAGGACCCAAATAAATAAAATAAAAAATGAAAGAGGAGAGATCACAACCAACACAGCAGAAACACAAACAATAATAAGAGAATATTATGAGCAATTATACACCAATAAAATGGGCAATTTACAAATTCCTAGAAACATATAAACTACCAAAACTGAAATAGGAAGAAATAGAAAATTTAAATAGACACATAACCAATAAAGAAATTGAATTAGTAATCAAAAATCTCCCAAAAAAACAAGAGTCCAGGGCCAGATGGCTTTCCAGGGGAATTCTACCAAACATTTAAGGAAGAATTAACACCTATTCTCTTGAAGCTGTTCCAAAAAATAGATATGGAAGGAAAACTTCCGAACTCTTTCTATGAAGCCAGCATTACCTTGATTCCAAAACCAAAGACCCCACTAAAAAGGAGAACTACAGATCAATTTCCCTGATGAACGTGGATGCAAAAATCCTCAACAAGATATTAGCCAACCAGATCCAACAATACATTAAAAAATTATTCACCATGACCAAGTGGGATTTATACCTGGGATGCAGGGCCTGTTCAATATCCATAAAACAATCAGTATGATTCATCACATCAATAAAAAAAAGGACAAGAACCATATGATCCTCTCAATAGATTCAGAGAAAGCATTTGACAAAATACAGCATCATTTCTTGATAAAAACCCTTAAAAAAGTAGGGATAGAAGGAGCATACCTCGAGATCATAAAAGCCATATATGAAAGACCCAACACTAATATCATCTTCAATGGGGAAATACTGAGAGCTTTCCCCCTAAGGTCAGGAACAAGACAGGGATGTCCATTCTCACCACTGTTATTCAATATCATATTGGAGGTCTTAGCCTCTGCAATCAGACAACAAAAGAAATAAAAGGCATCCAAATCGGCCAGGAGGAGGTCAAACTTTCAGTCTTCGCAGATGACATGATACTGTATATAGAAACCCAAAAGATTCCACCAAAAAACTGCTAGAACTGATCCGTGAATTCAGCAAAGTGGCAGGAAAAAAAATCAATGCACAGAATTCAGTTGCATTCCTATACACCAACAATGAAGTGACAGAAAGAGAAATCAAGGAATCGATCCCATTTACAATTGTACCAAAAAACCGTAAAATACCTATGAATAAATCTAACCAAACAGGTGAAAAATCTATACACTGAAAACTATAGAAAGTTTATGAAAGAAATTGAAGAAGACACAAAAAATGGAAAAAGATTCCACGGTCCTGGATAGGAAGAACAAATATTATTAAAATGTCAATACTACCCAAAACAATCTACATATTCAATGCAATCTATCAAAATAACAACAGCATTCTTCACAGAGCTAGAATAAACAATCCTAAAATTTGTATAGAACCTGAAACGACCCCAAATAGCCAAAGCAATCTTCAAAAAGAAAACTAAAGCTGGAGGCAATCACACTCCCAGACTTCAAGACGTGTTACAAAGCTGTAATCATCACGACAGTATGGTACTGGCACAAAACAGACCCTCCGATCAATGGAAAAGAATAGAGAACCCAGAAATGGATCCAGAAACATATGGCCAACTAATCTTTGAGGAAAGAATAGAAAGAAAGGAAAGCAGGAAAGAATATTCAATGGAATAAAGACAGTCTCTTCAGCAAGTGGTGGCAAAACTGGACAGCGACATGCAGAAAAATGAACCTGGACCGCACTCTTGCACCATACACAAAAAGAAACTCAAAATGGAAGAAAGGCCTAAATGTAAGACAGGAAGCCAACAAAATCCTTGAGGAGAAAGCAGGCAAAAACCTCTTTGACCTTGGCTGCAACAATTTCTTACTCAACATGTCTCCAGAGGCAAGGGAAACAAAAGCAAAAATGAACTATTGGGACCTCATCAAAATAAAAAGCTTCTGCATGGTGAAGGAAACAATCAGCAAAACCAAAAGGCAACCGACGGAAAGGGAGAATATATTTGCAAATGACATATCAGATAAAGGGTTAGTATCCAAAATCTATGAAGAACTTATCAAAATGAACACCCAAAAACCAAATAATCTCAGTGAAAAAAATGGGCAAAACACATGAAGAGGCACTTTTCCAAAGAAGACATCCACATGGCTAACAGACACATGAAAAGATGCTCAACACCACACATTATCAGGGAAATACAAATGAAAACCATAATGACACAGATACCACGTCATACCTGTCAGAATGGCTAACATTAACAACTCAGGCAACAACAGATGTTGGCGAGGATGCAGGGAAAGGGGAACCCTTTTGCACTGCTGGCGGGAATGCAAACTGGTGCACCCACTATGGGAAACAGTATAGAGGTTTCTCAAAAAATTAAAAATAGAACTACCCTACGACCTAGCAATTGCTCTACTAGGTATTTATCCAAAGAATACAAAAATGCTGATTTGAAGGGGCACATGCACCCCAATGTTTATAGCAGTGCTATCAACTACAGCCAAATCATGGAAAGAGCCTAAATGTCCGTCGACTGATGAATGGATTGTGCGAGCGTGTGCGTGCACGTGCATACACACACGTG
The DNA here is from genome assembly GCF_028018385.1 of Neofelis nebulosa. Taxonomy (NCBI): domain Eukaryota; kingdom Metazoa; phylum Chordata; class Mammalia; order Carnivora; family Felidae; genus Neofelis; species Neofelis nebulosa. Next base: position 50,012,588 of record NC_080797.1, read on the forward strand.
CACACACACACACACACACGTGCACACACACACGTGCACACACAATGGAATATTACTTGCTAGTCATAAAGAATGAAATCTTGCCATTTGCAACTATGTGGATGGAACTAGAGTGTATCATGCTAAGCAAAATAAGTTGGTCAGAGAAAGATAAATATCATATGATTTCACTCATGTGTAATTTAAGAAACAAAATAGATCAACACAGGGGAAGGCAAGGGAAAATAAGACAAAAACTGAGAGGGAGGCACACCATATGAGACTCAAATACGGAGAACAAACTGAGGGCTTCTGGAGGGGTGTTGGGTGGGGGGATGGACTAAATGGGTGATGGGTACTAAGAAGGGCACTTGTTGGGATGAGCACTAGGTGTTATATGTAAGTGATGAATCATGAAATTCTACTCCTGAAACCATTATTATGCTATATGTTAACGAACTTGGATTAAAAACAACTTTTTTAATGCCAACTGTTAACATTAAAAAAAAAAATGTTGCGGCGCCTGGGTAGCTCAGTTGCTTAAGTGGTGGACTTCGGCTTGGGTCATGTTCTCACAGGTCATGAGTTCGAGCCCCACATTGGGCCCTGTGCTGACAACTCAGAGCCTGGAACCTGCTTCAGATTCTGTGTCTCCCTCTCTCTCTGCCCCTCCCCAGCTCTCATTTTGTCTCTGTCCCTCTCAAAAATAAATAGATGTTAAAAAAAAAAAAAAAAAGTAAAAGGGCTTTAAAAAGTCTTAAAAATAAGAAATAGCATGACTGACTTCAATTAACAGGTATGATAACTGAAGCCCACAAACAGTGAGAAAACCAGATTTAAAAGTCTAAAGATAAAAGTGTTAGCTTGTGTTGTCCTTATTATGTACCAATACAAGATTCTATCCTCAAAGACAAATTACAGGCACAGACACACATACACACAACTATCACAGACAATCACTGCTAGAAGTTCAAAATTAAATACATTTTAAATTGAGGTTAAAAGGAATTCGGTAGACAGACGGAAGGGAGAAGAAAGTGAAATATGACCAAATGGCAGAAGGCTGAAGAAGTAAAGAGGATGTCGTGCAGATCAGTCAGTTTGGAACAGATATTCTATGTATTAGACTATAAAATATAAATTGAAAGGTAAATTTGGAAATTAAGTATTTTCAAAGGAATGCCATTCAGTGTGCTTCAGGGATGTGTAAAACAGAACATTTAAATTTTCTGGGTAGAGCTTATACAGGGGTGTGTGTCTGTGTGTGTGTGTACACCAAGCTAGACACTTAACATTTATGCAATCTACTGTATGTAAGCTACAGTTCAATAAAAATGAATATAAACCAAAACAAAAATAAGGGTAAGAGTAAAATTGGTGGTTTTACATACAGTGAATGTAAACACAGTAGTTAGAAAGTTAAAATCCATGAATGAGTGGGTTAAATGGGTGACGGGCATTAAGGAGGGCACTCTTTGGGATGAGCACTGGGTGTCACATATAAGAGATTAATCACTGTGTTCTACTTCAGAAGCCAAGACTACGCTTTATAAAGTTAACTAACTTGAGAATAATAATAATAATAATAATAATACCTGTTAATGTGAAAAAGAAAAAGAAAGAAAGGCTCCTAAGAATAATTCTAATACAAAGATGGGCAAATCCTTTATGTAGAAACTATAAATTTTTATTGCAAGATGCTAAAAGACAACTAAATGAATGGAAGGATATACTATGTTGCAAGATGTTAAAAGACAACTTAATAAATGGGAGGATACACTATGTTTGTGGATAAAAATACCCAATATTGTAAAGATACCATCTCTCTATCCCAAATGGACCTACACTTTCAATACAATTCCAATAAAAATTCCAAAAGGGAAAAAAAAAGAAAGAAAGTTAAAATCCTACCCCTATGGGGTGGGATGGGGTAAATACAATAAAATCTAAAAACACAGCAGCCAGAGAGGGATGTATAAGAAATACAGATACATAGTGAGGAGTCAAGAAAGAGGTCAATGAGTCTCAGATGTGTAGCTTGGCAAAATGGGTGGTCAAAGCACCACAAATCATGTATTCCAGAGCGCATATATGACAGTATAACAGACTTCAATCAAGGTTCTAGTAGTGGAGATCAGAAACTATGTAACAGGGGCATCAGACTGGCTCAGTCAGTGGTTCCTGCAACTCTTGATCTTAGGGTTGTAAGTTCCAGCCCCATGTTAGGTGTAGATATTACTTAAAAAAAAATAAAATCTTTTTTTTTTAAAGAAAGAACTATAGAACAAAAAAGTGTTAGATGAAAAACAAAAATTTTCATCATTTAGCATTTTTATTTTGGGTATATTTGCAAATATATCAAATATTAGCAAATTACCAAGTGTCTCTGGAAATTAGTTTTCTTTACCTATCTGATCTATTTCAAAACATTACTCCTTAATTATGTTTGAGAAAGAGTATTTATAAGAACAACCGCTAACACATAACAAAGATTTCTGAGCAGGTAGGCATTTGTTGCACAACCTAACTCTATACATCTATATCTACACAGATTAGTGTAGTGGCCTCTTAGCCCATCAAAAAGATAGGATTTGAAAAAAGAGACCAAAACAATAACCATCAGAAACTTCCCTGAAACCATCAAAGCAACAAAAGGAAAACAAAAAGATGAGTTCATTTTAAATTAGAGAAGAATAATTTGACTATTTTTTAAATTTGTTTAATGTTTACTTATTTTTGAGAGACAGTGGGAGAGTGTGAGCAGGGGGAGGGGCAGAGACAGCAAGACACAGAAACTGAAGCAGGATCCAGGCTCTGAGCTGCCAGCACACAGTCCGACCCGGGGCTTGAACTCATGAACTGCAAGATCACGATTGGAGCCGAAGTCGGATGCTTAACCGACTGAGCCACCCACGTCCCACGAATTTTATTTTTTTCCATACTGTTGGTACCCTAAAGACTTTGTAACACCCATTATATTAATTCTGAATACTAACACAGCCTACTGTTTTTTACATTCTCCTATTCATCCTCCATTCCTGCACCCAGTCCTCATTCCCATCCCTTCCCACCATAGGTACCCACCCGACTGGATGTAATATATGTCCTTTGAAATATGTGTTTTCAAATATGTGTTTTTGAGACATATTTTCACTGTTTTCAAAGTACTGTTCAAAATAATGCATGGCAAGAGTATAAACAAATCTGAATGAGAACACTGAAACAAGCCTGAATCTGGGGGAGGGCCAGAGCATTCCAGAGGACAGGAAAGCAGAAGGGACAATAAATATTCAAGTACTTCACTGCTTAACAACCACTAAAGTTGTCCTGATAAGAAAAAGTTTAATTCACCCTTGGCCACTTTGCATGTATGTACTTGGCTACAGATATTCTTTACATTCCTCAAAATTTAATACTGTTATAGTTACATCTGTTATGGGTAGCTATAGTGTTACAAGTGTGTGTGTGTTTGTGTATGCATTTACCTCATTTTTCATAGTATGCCAATGTATGTATTCACATCTTTCATTAGTTCATTTAGTGTGAATTGGGCATCTCTGTTTAATTAACTAGAAATACTGTGGCAATGGTGGTGGGGAAAGAGAAGGGCTTTTCCTTACTAATGGATACCCAGGACCTGGGGCTACATTAGGACTTTCATGGGCCCTGGGCAATTTTGCCTTTATGGACCTCCTCTTCCATGAAAAAAAATATTTATAATTATATTTTACAATTACAGTTGCTGGTTTTAAAAATATATTAAAGTATTCCATTAGCTTAAAAGTTTATTACTATTATTATTTTTTTGCTTTTAAAAGGAATTAAACATTTTGGTGGGACCACAATACCAGCATGGGCCCGAAATTATGATGCCTACTGTACTTTATGATAAGTCAAACCTGAAAAGTTACCACTAACTCTCATATAAGGCCTGTGCCACAATGAACAGAGAGCAAAAAGAACAAATCCTTCAGGGACTAATCCATTATGTGAGTAAGATATGTCATTTTGGAAGATGACGACAGAGGAGAGTAATTACCAATCTATAATGGAAACATCCCCTTCTTATGGAAAAAAAAAGCAATAAACTCTTCAAGCTGCCTTTGAATTATTAGTGATATAGTATAAATGACTGGCAGTAATAAACCAGAAGCTGTTGGATGAGAGGAAAACTCAGAAGCCACATAATTCTGTAAATCTGTGAGGCATTATAGATGTTAGCAAAAATCAAGACAAGGTATTTTTCTGACCACTTACTGTGATCAATGGGGGAAACTCTGTGCAAAAGAAAAAAAAAATCCAACCTAAACTTTTTTAATGATTAACCCACGACCACCATCACCTTTCAATATACAACATTTAAGTAACCAGAATAATTTCAAGTCTGTTAAAGATGCAGTCAAGCATCCAAAGGGATACATGTTTAATCTACTTTACTACAGACCCAACATTAATTTTCCTCTTATTAATGGATGGAAAAGCAATTTCTCTGCCAAGGAAGGGCAATTATTTAAAATGTAGATGTGCTGTACTTCACAGCTCTCAGCTACTCAGCTGGCAGAAATAATGCCTCTGGAAAATAGATCAATTATTTACCAAATTAAAGACAACAGGTCTGTTTTAGAAATGTCAGGCTTACTGCAGAGAGTTGAGAATTTCCTCTTCTTTTTTTTAATGTTTATTTATTTTGAGAGAGAGAGCAAGCAGAGGAGGAGCAGAGAGAGAAGGAGAGAATCCCTAAGCAGGTCCATCTGTCAGTGCAGAGCCTGACATGGGCGGGCTTGAACTCATGTATTGGGAGATCATAACCTGAGCCAAAATCAAGAGTCAGGTGCTTAACCGACTAAGCCACCCAGGCACCCCAACAATTTCTTTTTTATGTTTCTAATTTCCAATTTGATTAATAAAAATGCTTATCTTCTTTTATGTCAAAGGTAATATACTTAATACCCCAATCTAGTTTACTTAGTTACACAAATATGATTTAATTTCCACAAGATATTTTTAATATATGTTACATATTTCAATCTTAAGGATGTGTGATAAGTTTCTTCATTTTATACAATTTGGCATCAGGGATCACTCCTACAATTCATAGGGAAAAAGACAATTCTCATTCAAACTACAAATTAGAAATAACTGAGTTTTATTCAACAAATGAGTAATTACATTGAATTAGTGCCTTATCTCTGCCCTGCCATGGTTTTTTTCATAATAATAATTATAGAAAAAAATAATAAGTGTAATTATTCAGTGTTTACTTATTAATTATGTGAAAATTACCAGGCTAATTAATAAATACCTGGGTATGAAGTAAAAGCTTATCTACAGCAGAAAACATGTTGAAAGAATACTCTTGATGGGTATAAAATTTAAACTAGGATGAGGGAAGTTAATAATAATGAAAACAGCAACAGCTAAATTTTTGGAGGTGACCCTATGTTTTGGGTATTGTTTTGGATACCATTATCACCCTCTCATTTCATTGATGAGAAAACTGAAGTACTAGGGAGGATCCAAGCGTATTAAGTTACTTGCCCAATTAAGCAGCAAGGTGGGGGCGGGGAGAACATGATATTTTGTTTAGGGTCATGTAGGTCTTCACAAAATAATACATAAAAAATGGGACTCGAAAGATACATAAGAGTTGCCCAGGCAAAAGAGGATTTCAGGTAGAGGAAAAGTGATGTAAAATGTTTAAGGAGCTGAAAAATAGTATGGCTAAATGTTGGAAGGAAAGGTAGAAGAACAGGTTAAAGCAGTAAAGTTGTGCCAGGCTATATACTTTTGGACAACACAAACAAGATGAAGAGATCATTAACATTTAACATTTCTTATAAAATATTTATCTTTTTATTTTTTTTTTTAATTTTTTTTTAACGTTTATTTATTTTTGAGACAGAGAGAGACACAGCATGAACGGGGGAGGAGCAGAGAAACAGGGAGACACAGAATCCAAAGCAGGCTCCAGGCTCTGAGCCATCAGCCCAGAGCCCGACACGGGGCTCAAACTCACGGACCGCGAGATCATGACCTGAGCTGAAGTCGGACGCTTAACCGACTGAGCCACCCAGGCTCCCCTAAAATATTTATCTTAAAATGAAACTAAACACATGGAAAAAGTATGATACAATAATCACAAACAGAATAACCCAGAATTGGGCTATGACCAAATAAGAGTCTTTTAAAAACTAAGAGTAACCAAATGATTCTATATATGTACTATTATGAATTAAATATCTGTGCAGCCCTCACATTCATATATTGAAACTCTAAAAACCCAGGCTATATTTGAAGATGGGGTCTCTAAGGAAGTAATTAAGTTTCAATTAGGTCATTGGCTGAGACCCTGATCTGGTATGATTAGTGTCCTTATAAGAAGAGACACCACAAACCCTTGTACACTATTGGAGGGAAAGGTAAATTGGTGTAACAGCTATGAAAAACAATATGGAAGTTCCTAAAAAAAATTAATATTAAAACAACCATATGATCTAGTAATTCCACTACTGGGTATTTACCCAAAGAAAACAAAAATACTAATTCAAAAAGATATATGCACCCCTATGTTCACTGTAGCATTATTTATAATAGCCAAGATATGGAAGCCACGCAAATGTCCACTGATAGATGAATGGATAAAGATGTTATATATATTTACATATAAAATAAGGAATATTATTCAGCCATAAAAGAGAATGAGATTTTGCCATTTGCAATAACATGGATGGACCTAGAAGGTATTATGCTAAGTGAAATAAGACAGAGAAGGATAAAAGCATATGATCTCACTTAAATGTAGAATCTACAAAGTAAAACAAATGAACAAATAAACAAAAACAAACAAAAAAAACCCAGACTCTTAAATATAGAGAACAAACTGACGGTTGCCAGAGGGAAGGTAAGGGGGATGGGCAAATGGATAAAAGTTAAGAGGTACAAACTTCTAGTTATAAAATAAATAAGTCAGGGAGATGAAAAGTACAGCTTAGGGAATATAGCCAATATTATTGTAATAACATTGTGTGGTGAGAGATAGGGACTGCATTTATTATAGTGAGCACCAAGTAATGTATAGAATTGTCAAATCAAGATGTTATACACCTGCAACTAATATAACATTGTATGTTGATGATACTTCAATTTAAAAGATACACACACACACACACACACACACACACACACAACACAGAACTAGCTCTTTTTCTCTGTCTCCACTTCCTTGCACCAAAGAAAGGACACGTGAAGACACATTGAGAAGGTGACTGTTTGTTAGTCAGGAAGAAAGACCTCACTAGAAACCAAATCAGCTGGAAGTTTCATCTCAGACTTCTAGCATTCATAACTGTGAGAAAAAAAAGGTTTTGTTGTTTAAGCTACTACATCTATGGGATTTGGTTACAGCAGCCCAAGCTAATATATGTACACAGGTTACTGCCTAAATTTAGGGTCCCTGAGAACATTTTACCCACTCATATGACCAGCAAAGAGGATTTTGGGTTGAATTTGTAAAATCAAAAGAGACTGCTGTTTTAACCCTATAACAAAAACAAAACCAATAAACAAAACAGAAAAACCCCAGAGTTTTAAAAAATCTATCTCAAAGTTCAATACAAAAAAACATAAATAAAAATAGTAGCTCTTACATCAGGCAGAACAATAGCCGGAGGAAGAGGAACCCACAATATGTGAAGGCAAGGAGAACACAGCAACCTTTTCGAAAATTTTCAGTGAGCTGACGCTACAGATTAGAATGCTGCCCCCCAAAAATTCAACTCTGTACCCAACTAATCAAGAGGATCAAGAGTAACAATACTAAAAGCTGTGAACAAAGTAAGAGTGTTAACCGCTGCTGAAAAATTAATGAGTAACTGTCAAAAACTATCTAGTTGAAACATGCCTGAAAATTATGGGCAAAATACAGATATTCCCATACAGAAAACAGCTAAAAAGTCATCTTCATCAGAGAATCCAGAAATAGCCAACAGAAGTATGTTACTTTAATGAAAAAGTACAAAAGAAACTCATCAGAGAAAGAATGGAATTTTGAAAAAATAATAAAGTATCAACTGGATATCCATAAGCCAAAAATAATAACCATGACCTAATCTGATACATTATACAAAAAATAACAATGAATTTGGATCATAAATTTAAATATAAAATGTAGGGGTGCCTGGGTGGCTCAGTCAGTTGAACATCCGACTTCAGCTCAGGTCATAATCTCTTGGTTTGTGAGCTCGAGCTCTGCATCAGGCTCTCTGCTGTCAGCACGGAGCCCACTTCAGATCCTCTGTCTCCCTCTCTCTCTGCTCCTCCTTTTCTCTCTCTCTCAAAAATAAAATAAACATTAAAAGAATAATAAAAACAAAAAAAAATAATAAAAATAAATTTAAATATAAAATGTAAAACTAGAAAACTATCAGAAAATCACATAGGAGAAAAATCTTCAGGCCCCAGACTGGTGCACATTTCTTAGGCAGGAACACAAAAACACAACTGATATATTTTTTATTGGATTTGACAAAAAGTAAACAATTTTGCTCTGCAAAAGACTCTGTTAAAAAGATAAAAATACAAACTTCTGACTGGGAAAAAAGATTTCCAAATGACCTCTCTTACAGAGGTCCCCATCTAGTATTTATAAAATTAAAAAGTGGCAGTAATACCAAATGCCAGCACGGATGCAGAGAAAGGATGTTAAAAGGATTAAAGGAAAGTATGAGAACAATGTCTCACCAAGCAAAGGATATCAATAAAGAGATAATATTATAAAAAAAGGAAACAAATAGAAATTCCAGAGTTCAAAAGTACAATAACTAAAATAAAAAATTCAATAGAGGGGCTTAAATCGTGGTTTTGAACCTGGCAGAAGAAATCAACTGAGATTATGGAGTTTGGGGAAAAAAAGAAGAAGAAAAATGAATAGAGCCCCAGAGACCTATTAGACACCACCAAGATTAATCTGTGAGTAGCAGGAGTCCTAGAAGGAGAAAAGAGGGGAAAAAAGGTAGAAAGGATGTTTAAAGAAATAATAACATCCCAAACATGATGAAAAACATTTAGGCAATGGAACTATCCTGTATTATACTATAAAGGTAGATATATGTCAATATTAATTTGTCAAAACACAGAGAATATGTGAACACCAAGAGTGAACCCTCGTGTAAACTACAGACTTTGGTTGATAATGATTGGGTCAATATATGTTCATCAACTGTAACAAATCTACCACTGTGGTGTGGAATGTCAATAGTGTAGGAGGTTTGGAGTGGGGGCCGGATTATAAGAGAGTTTTCTGTACTTTCCAATTGTGCTGTGAACCTGAAACTGCCCCCCAAAACTGGAGTTTATTAATTTAAAAAAAAGCTCCTGAGAAAATGTTACTCATTGTGTATCTAAATCACTGAAACCAACAAATTTACACCACCCATATTGAACCTACCCAGATCTAAGCACCGGAGGCCTCTCTGGCACTTCAAACCATATCATAAATGTTGCCATTAAAATATTTGTTCTAATTCAGGACTCAGAGTCACAGCTAATAAACAAGAATGGGAAGGGTAAATTGAAAAACAAACTGAATGCAGCTGCTGAACTAAAAGTTTCACAACGCTATTTAATGGCATCCCTTAATTTCTTTGCTGAATAGGTCCCATACAAAACCGAACTGCATACCACCCAAACAACCTACATTTTCTCCTTAATTCACTTCAGACTGTTATTTCATCATGTACATTTTACATTGTTTTTAAAATTTCTCAGAAGGTGGACAACAGGTCTGGTTTTCTCCTTGAATCCTGATGTATGTCTAGGACATCTTAATAATTCTGTCATCGGAAAATATGCCTCTCTAAAAAAAAAAAGACTAAGAAATTTATTTATATTGTTAAGCATAACAGGGATATGTTCAGGTAAAGTGGTTACAGAATGATCAGGTTTAAAAACAAAAACACACAATAAACATTGCTATGTTTTGTTCTGCTTATTTTTTAATGAACTTCCCTAAACTTGTAAAAAGTATTCTAACAAGCACTACTGTTATTATTGGCCACACTACATACCCCATGAAAAAGCCTTTAACTAAATAAGAGAATTATTGGAGGAGCAAAACAGTTAAAACTTATTGATATAAATAAATTTAGAAATATGTATGGATACATGTTAAAGAAAAACTGGAAGGTGTTACTAGAGGATCTACAAGTTGTATTTTGAAAAGATCAACTTAAGTAAAAAATTATAAGTACTGTTTTAATGCCCATTTAAATTACACACCTTTCTAAAAAATACCAATTAATAAAAGTTCAGAAACTAATAAAACTTTTTCAACCAGCGAGCAGAAAATATATCATTTTATAACATAGGAGGATTTAAAGATCAATAGAAAATACATCATTTGCTCTCCCAAAAATATTTTTTTAAACTATAACGTAAATAACTACAGGGGAAAAATAACAATTACTAAGGAATCCGTGCATTTACAAAGGGCAATGCAGCCTCTTGCTTCAAACATTTCATATGCATTCTCAATTTGAGAAGGTTAGGATAAAACAAGCAATATAATACAGAAACTAGACAAGTAAAATAAAATGTCACATAGGAGCTGGGTAATAGTTAGCAGCCACAGCTAAACCCAATATCATTCTATAAGTAAAAATTCAGATAGTGACCAGCTTAAAAAAAAAAAAGTCAAGGCTTTCAAATCACTGAGAATTGAATCTTTTATAGATACACTTGCTTATACTCAAGCAATAACAGTCATACTCTGAATAGCAAAGACACTCAGAGCTGAACAGTAAATAACTAAGATGAATTGCAAGCAGTTGCATGAAATCTCCACTATCTTCTATGAAAGATTTTGCAAACCAATTTTGTCAGTGGTTGCTGAGTTATGAATCCTCCATTTAATTCAAATATTTAAACATGTACAAAGCATTTATAAAATGCTGCAGAAATGATGACACACTGAAAAATGTATCTGCCACATAATAAACGGATGAGTCCACTGTATAGACCCTGCTTCACAATCTATGCCAAATATGCCATATTTTTCTTGCCTCATTCATTCAACTAATATTTATTTATATACCAGACAGAAAATCATTATTTCCTAACTAATCATCTTTTAAGTTCCAATTTAGAATTGACTTCTTTTGAAGAACTTTCCCCAATAGTCGAAACCAAGTAAATATTCATCTCCTAGCATTCTGTCCTTACTCCACAAAGGATTTTCCTTCCTTGCTTTAAGTCCCTATCACACCAGTAGATGCCATGAGTAAGGAATGTCCCTTGTTAACTTAATCACAAAGACTGAGCCAGGCAATGTGAATGGAGTCTCTAGGGAGCATAAACCTTTTTGATTAACAGGATCCTAAACATTCTAGTGCCATGAACCTTTTAAGCAATATGGTAAAGCCTAGGAACATCTTTCTCAGAATAATATATTTTTAAGACAAAGTAAATACGTAAGATTTTAAAAATTGACATACAGTGTATGTCTTTTTTTTTTAGTTTTTTTTTGTTATATATTAAAATACAGTATCTACTATAATTTTGAACCATAAGCAATACTGGGAGAATTATGTAAATAAGATAGAAATGATGTGAAAACATCTGTTATTTTTATTTGTTCATAAACTCAGGAGTACAGCTAATATTTCACTATTTTATTTTACATTTTCATAAGTGAAGGAAATTTTCATCAGAGATTAGAGAAAATAAAGATGTAATTTTTTTCCTAAGTTCACATACTCTCTGAATTCTATCCATAAACCTTCCAGATCTTAGACTGAGGTTAAGAAGCTTCATTTGAGATTCAAGAAAAAAATGAAAGAGATCCTAAAACTCATAAAATAGTTCTCATATAAAGATCTTCCCTCCAAGAAATTACAACATCCAATGTGAAACTGAATTAAGAATACAACAGAAGAACATCAATTTGTATATTTTAAAATGTTACATACACACCAAAGGAATGATCTAGACAAGAAATAATTGATAACTCAGACTTCATTAAAATTAAATAATTCTGATTTTCAAAAATACTTTCAAGAGAATAAGAAGACAAGCCATAGACTTGGAAAAAATATTTACAAAACACCTAATACAAGACTGCTATCCAAAATATACAAAGAACTCTTAAAAGTCAACAATTTAAAAATGAACAACCCAATCAAAAAATGGAAAAAAGATCTGAACAAGCACCTCATCAAAGAAGATACACAAATGGCAAATAAACTATGGTATGTCCACACAATGGAATGTTATTCAGCACTAAAAAGAAATGAGTAATCAAGGCATGAAAAGACATGGAGGGGGCGCCTGGGTGGCGCAGTCGGTTAAGCGTCCGACTTCAGCCAGGTCACGATCTCGCGGTCCGTGAGTTCGAGCCCCGCGTCAGGCTCTGGGCTGATGGCTCGGAGCCTGGAGCCTGTTTCCGATTCTGTGTCTCCCTCTCTCTCTGCCCCTCCCCCGTTCATGCTCTGTCTCTCTCTGTCCCAAAAATAAATAAAAAACGTTGAAAAAAAAAAAAAAAAAAAGAAAAGACATGGAGGAGCTTTAAATGCTTATTAGTAATTGAAGGAAGTCAATCTGAAATGACTATATACAGTAAGATTCCAACTACGTGACATTCTGGAAAATAAAACAAACTATGGAAACAGTAAAAAAGATCACTGGTTGCCAGGGGTTGAGGAAGGTAGGGATGAACTGGTAGAGCAAAGGGGATTTCTAGGGCAGCGAACCTACTTACTCTGTATAATGGTGGATATATGTTATTACATATTTGCCAAAATTGACAGAATGTACAACACCAAGAGTGAACCCTAATAATGTAAACTGGAACTCAGAGGTTAGGTAGGAAGACAAGTATTTAAATAAATGATTACTTCAAGATAAATTATATCATAGCGTTATACAAATAGTGCTCTAGGAACACAAAAAAGAAGGTATAAATATAAAAATTTTTAATCTTACCATAAAAACACAAACTTGAGAGTTCAAATAAAATCAAATGAAAAATGTATGTCAAAATTATGAAATCATAGTAAACTGTGGTTTTCTAGAATTAATTGCTAGACAATGATACAGATAACTATAATATTCTTTAAGGTAAGTGGTATGTTCTTGTTACAATGGAAAGCCACAGGATGGAAAAAGTACAGCTTCCAACGTCTAAAGCATTCTGACTATGGAGATATGAAATATACATTAATACAAAGGAGATTTGACATAACAGATGGACCATCAAAATGAGTCATACTGGTTACTCCAAGTAAAGTGCTGTAAGTGACATAACTTCCAGATTGTTTCTTCAAATTTAACTTAATTCCCATAACATTCAAAGCATTTCCATAAATCTTTGTCTTTATTAATTAAATCAATCCTACTGATCAACAACCGCTACAAAAATCTTCCTCTCTATCAGAAATGACTAATTAAGATATTAGAAGGAAGATAATTCAAAATGCTCTATATTATCCTCTTACCATCATTCTTTATTTGAAAAGATGAAAAGGGAAAAAAAGATGGGTCTTTCCATCAATTTTAACTGATAGGATAATTTCTGCAGAATAAGATAAAAATGACAATCTCTTCAGATCCATCAACCAAAGGGATAAGATCTAAAACAACTGTAAGTTTATGAAGACTATTTCAGCTCCCAAAGCAAAAGAGCAATTTTATCTTTTACTTAAAAACAAAGTATTTTAAAAATGACTACACTGGAATGGAATTACACCACTGTAAGTATTAAACCAACTCCTAACAATGAAAATTGGTAAGTAAAGGGAAAGAATTAAGTATTTATCCTGCCTTTCACATACAAGAGAACTATGGTGCATTCCTGGTTGATGAGAGAAAACTTTTTTTTATAGAACAGTAGTTAATCTTGCAGAAAACATGGTATTATTAGAAAAACCACCATTCTCCAGGCTTCAACATAATACAACTATTAAGTAAAAAGTTGTTTCAGAAATGAAGCCAAGTGACTTCAGCCAGTTGAGTGTCTGACCCTTGATTTCAGCTCAGGTCATGATCCCAGGGTCATGGGATCGAGCCCCTCGTTGGGCTCTATGCTGAGCATGGAGTCTGCTTGAGATTCTCTCTCTCTCTCTCTCTCTCTCTCTCTCTCTCTCTCTCTCTGTCCCTCTCCCCCACTCACGTTCTCTTGCCCTCTCTAAAATAAAAAATAAATAGATAAAAAGAAATGAAGCCAAAATAATGCTCTGCAGATTACTTGCTAATCTCCATAAGAAAAACCTATCTCCAATATGTAGATATTTTGAGGGTCTACTAACATAGCCATGTGATCAACATAGTATCATATTATATATTTTGCAGGATACACTTTTGAGATAATTGGAAACTTTAAATTATGGCTTGGATATTAGATAACATAATGTGTTAACTTTCAAAACTACAATATAATATCTGGCTATATGGGAAAAGGTCATTATTCTTAGGAAATCATGATTAATTTGTAGTGGGTAAGTTGTCATTACATGTGTAACTTACATTCAAATGATTCAACAAAATACATATATTTATGTACATCTATTATACATACATGGGTATACAAGTACATATACGTAAGTATACACATACCTATACATATGTATATTTATTTATTATGCACAGAAATGTGAACACCTATTTAATCAAGGTAGTGATACATGGGTCATTACTATACTATCTTTTAAATCTATTTTTATGTCTGAAACTTTATATAACAAAAAGTTTGAAGAAAAAAATGAAAAGTAGTAGGACGTTCCACATTACTATAACATCTCTCCTAATCAAATGCTTTAAGAATAAATAGAAAAACAAAACCACTACCAAAACACAGGGAAAAATACAAGCAAATACTTTATAATACGCTTGTATGTGAAAGTGAAAAAGAAATTTTAAATTACAAAGAAAGTGCCACTTACATTCATTAATATGTAGTCCAGAATACTGAAGTTCCTGGCTTAATTATAATACAGAAATTAATGCAACTCAATAGCACAGTTTACCTACCGCTGATATTCAATTACCTCTTTACTGACAGCAAAACTAATGCTTGGTGGGTTTCTAAATTTTTATTTATTTTTTTAAATGTTTATTTATTTTTGAGAGACAGAGTGTGAGCAGGGAAGGGAAAGAGAGAGAGGGAGACGCAGAACTCAAAGAGGGCTCCAGGCTCTGAGCTGTCAGCACAGAGCCTGATGCAGGTCTCAAACTCATGAACTGCAAGATCATGACCTGGGCCAAATTTGGATGTTTAACTGACTGAGCCACCTAGGCCCCCCCCCCTAAATTTTTATTTTAAATTCACTCACTCAAGAACCACTTACTGAAGTCTACTTACTTTTCTGATACACATTGACACATTATGAAAAGTCAGATTCCATATTTCATATTTTCCATTTCAAAAAAAAAAAAAAAACTTGTTGAAATCCCATGACATAAATGGAAAGAAAAAGGACATACCACTTGTATTAAATGCCATACAGCACACTGGTTTCTCATGAGCAGGAAAGTGGGCCACGATACCATCACTGTCAGAATCCTCGCTCACAAGCACCTTCACAGAAAGAAAGAAGGAAAATGGAAATTAAACTTGACTCACCAATTACTGAGCGTGAAGATATACACAGCTACACTACAATATCCCTGACCAAAAGTATGCATGATTGCTTCCACTATACTGGAAGATTATTGTCACTGTAAGGTGAGAATGCCACTTTAGGAATGAGGAAAAGATACAATATACTCCAGAAGATCAATCATATAAACTCTAAAAACAGTTGATGGGCTTTACTGTAGATGACAGAGACAAAAATTTCTTGAAGTAGAGGTTCAGAAAAAAACAAAAAGCATAAAATCAGCTTTGTAGAGCTTCATCCAAAGACAGGAACATACAATTCTCATTTTGTTATGACCTACTGGAAAATGTTTGCTTACAACTAGATCATTACTGGATCATGATATTCAGACATAAATAATTTAATTTGAAGTAAATCAGGAACTAATCCTAAACGGGCAATGTTAATTTTTCTTTTAGTATGAAAAACTTTACAAAGGTATACTTTACATACCATAAAAGTCACCTATTTCATGTTTACAATTCAATGATTTTATATAGTACTGTAACCATTACAGCAATCCATTATATAGAAATGTCTGCTTTGTCATCCTTTACTATCCTAATGCTTTAATTTTCTTGCCTATTGCTGACTCAAACCTACAATTCAGTAAAGCTACTGATATATCAAATTTTTTGTGCATAGATCTTTATTACCATCTTAACAATTTTTAAGTGTTCGGTTCATTAAGTATACTCACATTGTTGTGTAACAAATTTCTAGGACTTTTCCATTTCGCAACACTGAAACTCTACCCACTAAACTCTGATTCTTCTTCTTCCCTCCCCCCAGCCATTGATAACCACTTTTCCACTTTCTGTTTTTATGATTTTGACTATTTTAGAGAGTCAAAATAACTGGAAGAATATAGTTTTTACACTTTTGTGATGGCTTTACTTCCCTTACCAAAATGTCCTCAAGGTTTGTCAATGTTGTAATATGTCACAATATTTCCTTCTATTTCAAGGCTGCATAATATTATAGTATGTATATACCAGATTTTTCTTTATCCATTCACCTAGTGATAGATATATGGATTGCTTCCATATCCTCGCTACTGTGAATATGCTGCAATGAACGAGGGTGTGTAAATAGTGCTTCCAGATCCTGCTTTGAATTCTTATGCATACAAACCTAGAAATCAGATTGCTGATCATATGATAACTTCATTTTTAACTTTTTGAGGATCAATTTTTTTTTATCTTTTCAAAGAACCAATTTTGGATTTTCCCCAATATTTCACTATTTACTATTTTGTTGACTTATGTTCATATATTTAGTATTTACTTCATTTGTTGTTTGGTTATAATTTGCTCTTGTTTTTCAGATTAGAAAATGGGGAAAGTGAAGATTATTAGTTTCAGACTGTTTTTCCTTCCTACTATAAGCATTTAAAGCTATAAATTTCCCTCTCTGTAAAAGAATAGCTGCACTTCATAAATTCTGATATGCTCACTTTTTATTTTTATTCCATTCCAAATATTTTCTAATATCCTTGGGATTCCTTCTCCCACCCATGAGCTATTGATAGGTGTGTTTTATTTCCAAATATTTGGAGATTTCCATAATTCATTGTTATTTTTTAAGTTTATTTATTTATTTTAAATATGAAATTTATTGTCAAATTGGTTTCTATACAATACGCAGCACTCATCCCAACAGGTGCCCTCCTCAATACCCATCACCCACCCTCCCTCCCTCCCACCCCCCATCAACCCCCAGTTTGTTCTCAGGTTTTAAGAGTCTCTTATGCTTTGGCTCTCTTCCACTTTAACCTTTTTTTTTTCCTTCCCCTCCCCCATGGGTTTCTGTTAAGTTTCTCAGGATCCACATAAGAGTGAAACCATATGGTATCTGTCTTTCTCTGTATGGCTTATTTCACTTAGCATAACACTCTCCAGTTGCATCCATGTTGCTACAAAGGGCCATATTTCATTCTTTCTCATTGCCACATAGTATTCCATTGTATATATAAACCACAATTTCTTTATCCATTTGTCAGTTGATGGACATTTAGGCTCTTTCCATAATTTGGCTATTGTTGAGAGTGCTGCCATAAACATTGGGGTACAAGTGCCCCTATGCATCAGCACTCCTATATCCCTTGGGTAAATTCCTAGCAGTGCTATTGCGGGGCCATAGGGTAGATCTATTTTTAATTCTTTGAGGAACCTCCACACTATTTTCCAGAGCGGCTGCACCAGTTTGCATTCCCACCAACAGTGCAAGAAGGTTCCCGTTTCTCCACAACCTCGCCAGCATCTATAATCTCCTGATTTGTTCATTTTAGCCACTCTGACTGGCGTGAGGTGATATCTGAGTGTGGTTTTGACTTGTATTTCCCTGATGAGGAGCAACGTTGAGCATGTTTTCATGTGCCTTGTGGCCATCTGGATGTCTTCCTTAGAGAAGTGTCTATTCATGTTTTCTGCCCATTTCTCCACTGGATTATTTGTTTTTTGGGTGTGGAGTTTGGTGAGCTCTTTATAGATTTTGGATACTAGCCCTTTGTCCGATGTCTGTACATTGATTTTGTACCTTGCAACTTTGCTTAATTCATGTATCAGTTCTAGCAGACTTTTGGTGGAGTCTCTCGGGTTTTCCATGTATAGTATGATGTCATCTGCAAAAAGTGAAAGCTTGACTTCATATTTGCCAATTTTGATGCCTTTGATTTCCTTTTGTTGTCTGATTGCTGATGCTAGCACTTCCAACACTGTGTTAAACAACGGCGGTGAGAGTGGACATCCCTGTCGTGTTCCTGATCTCAGGGGGAAAGCTCTCAGTTTTTCCCCATTGAGGATGATGTTAGCTGTGGGCTTTTCATAAATGGCTTTTATGATGTTTAAGTATGCTCCTTTTATCCCGACTTTATCAAGGGTTTTTATTAAGAAAGTATGTCATCAGCACTAACCCAGCCCTACAGGAGATCCTAAGGGGGATTCTGTGAGTGAAATGTTGCAAGGACCACAAAGTACCAGACATCACTACCAGCATGAAATCTACAGACATCACAGTGGCTCTAAACACATATCTTTCCATAATAACACCAAATGTAAATGGACTAAATGCGCCAACCAAAAGACATAGGGTATCAGAATGGATAAAAAAACAAGACCCATCTATTTGCTGTTAAAAGAGACTCATTTTAGATCTGAGGACATCTTCAGATTGAAAGTGAGGGGATGGAGAACTATCTATCATGTTACTGAAGTCAAAAGAAAGCTGGAGTAGCCACACTTATATCAGACAAACTAGACTCTAAATTAAAGGCTGTAACAAGAGATGAAGAAGGGAATTATACAATAACTACAGGGTCTATCCATCAGGAAGAGCTAACAATTATAAACGCCTATGTGCCAAATACGGGAGCCCCCAAATATATAAAAAAATTAATCACAAACATAAGTACCCTTATTGATAAGAATGTGGTAATTGCAGGGGACTTTAATACTCCACTTACAACAATGGGTAGATCAGATCATCTAGACACAGGATCAATAAAGAAACAAGGGCCCTGAATGATACATTGGATCAGATGAACTTGACAGATATATTCAGAACTCTGCATCCCAAAGCAACAGAATATACTTTCTTCTTGAATGCATATGGAACATTCTCCAAGATAGATCACATACTGGGTCACAAAATAGCCCTTCATAAGTATAAAAGAATTGATATCATACCATGCACACTTTCAGACCACAATGCTATGAAACTTGAAATCAACCACAGGAAAAAGTCTGGAAAACCTCCAAAAGCATGGAGGTTAAAGAACACCCTACTAAAGAATGAATGGGTCAACCAGACAATTAGAGAAGAAATTTTAAAATATATGGAAACAAAGGAAGATGAACATACAACAATCCAAACGCTTTGGGATGCAGCGAAGGCAGTCCTGAGAGGAAAATACATTGCAATCCAGGCCCATCTCAAGAAACGAGAAAAATCCCAAATACAAAATCTAACGGCACACCTAAAGGAAACAGAAGCAGAACAGCAAAGACACCCCAAACCCAGCAGAAGAAGAGAAATAATAAAGATCAGAGCAGAAATAAACAATATAGAATCTAAAAAAAACTATAGAGCAGATCAATGAAACCAAGAGTTGGTTTTTTGAAAAAATAAACAAAATTGATAAAACTCTAGCCAGGCTTCTCAAAAAGAAAAGGGAGATGACCCAAATAGATAAAATCATGAATGAAAATGGAATTATTACAACCAATCCCTCAGAGATACAAGCAATTATCAGGGAATATTATGAAAAATTATATATCAACAAACTGGACAACCTAGAAGAAATGGACAAATTCCTAAGCACCCACACACTTCCAAACCTCAAACAGGAAGAAAGAGAAAACTTGAACAGACCCATAACCAGTAAAGAAATTGAATCAGTTATCAAAAATCTCCGAACAGGGGCGCCTGGGTGGCTCAGTCGGTTAAGCGTCTGACTTCGGCTCAGGTCATGATCTCACGGTCTGTGAGTTCGAGCCCCACGTCAGGCTCTGTGCTGACAGCTCAGAGCTTGGAGCCTGTTTCAGATTCTGTGTCTCCCTCTCTCTCTGCCCCTCCCCTGTTCACGCTCTGTCTCTCTCTGTCTCAAAAATAAATAAACGTTAAAAAAAAAATTTTTTTTTTTTAAATCTCCAAACAAATAAGAGTCCAGGGCCAGATGGCTTCCCTGGGGAATTCTACCAGACATTTAAAGCAGAGATAATACCTATCCTTCTCAAGCTGTTCCAAAAAATAGAAAGGGAAGGAAAACTTCCAGACTCATTCTATGAAGCCACATTACTTTGATTCCTAAACCAGACAGAGACCCAGCAAAAAAAGAGAACTACAGGCCAATATCCCTGATGAATATGGATGCAAAAATTCTCAATAAGATACTAGCAAATAGAATTCAGCAGCATATAAAAAGAATTATTCTCCATGATCAAGTGGGGTTCATTCCTGGGATGCAGGGCTGGTTCAACCTTCACAAATCAATCAATGTGATACATCACATTAGTAAAAGAAAAGAGGATCCTGTCAATCGATGCAGAAAAAGCATTTGACAAAATTAAGTTTATTTATTTTTGAGGGGGAGAGAGCACAGTAGGTAAGCGCAGGAGGGGCAGAGAGAGAGGGAGAGAGAGAGTCCCCATTAGCCAGCACAGAGTCCGATGTGTGGGGCTTGATCTCACCTACCATGAGATTATGACCTGAGCTGAAATCAAGAGCTGGACACTCAACTGATGGAGCCACTGGGGCGTCCCATTCTGTTATTGATTTCCATGGTTCTCAGGAAACATACTTCTCATAATTTTAATACTTTTAAAGCTATTTATATATTTTTTTGCCCAACCATAAGGTCTATCTTGGAAAACATTCCAGATGTTCTTGAAAATAATGCAAATTCTAGTCATTTAAGTGTCTAACTTTTGATTTTGGCTGGGGTCGCCCGGTTCGTGGGTTCGAGCCCCATGTCAGGGCTCTGACAGCGCAGAGCCTGCTTGGTCAGTTAAGTCTCTCTCTCTCTCTCTCTCTCTCTCTCTCTCGCTCTTTTGCTTTCTTGCTCTCTCAAAATAAATAAACTTTTAAAAACATTTAAAGAAAAAGAATGCAAATTCTACGGGTTTGGAGGTGTTACACCGTGCTGGTTGGTAGTGTTCTAAATCCTCACAAATTTTGTCTAGTTTTCCTATCAATTATTGAGAGCACAGTATTTAAATCTCATGCTGTAAATGTTAGTTAGCTATAATTTCTCCTTTCAATCTGTCAGATTTGCCTAATGTTTGTTGGGAAATGCTGTAGCTGTTTACACATTAATAGTTGCTTTATCTACCTATTACATCGACCCTCTTATTATTATGAAATATCTTTTTCTCTGGCAATATTTCCTGACAAAGTATTTCTGTCTGATATTAATATAGCCATTCCAGTCCTATTATGGTTACTGTTTATGTGGTACGTTTCCTCAATCCTTTTACTTCAGCCAATTATGTCTTTGAATCTGAATGATTCTGGTCTGATAATCAATGTCTTTTAACTTGAGTCCATTTATAGTTAATATAATTATGCACATAATTGGATTTAGGTTTGCCATTTTGCTATTTACTTTGTCTCAGGTGTTGTGCCTCTGATCCTCTTCTTTTGTGTTATTTTTAATATTACTATTTTAATTCCTCTGTTAATTTTGGGAGGTTAATTTCTTAGTGGATGCTGTATAGGTAACAAGGTGCTATACAGATTACAAGATTGTCAGTTAATTGCAAAAATTATAGCTCCTTGCTCCAATATAGCTGCACTCCCTCCCCATTCCTTTGTGCTACTGTTGTCATATATATTATCAGCTGAGAAACATTATAGTTATTCCCTAAAACAATCGTTTTAAACTACCTTTTAAAGAAATTAAGGGAAGAGAAAGGTAAGTATTTATACACTTCATTTCTTCAAATGTTTTTCTGCCCCTTTCTCACCTCTCTTTCTGGGATCCCAGTTACACATATGTTGGTACACTTGATGTTGTCCCAAAGGTCTCTGAGGCTCTGCTTATACTTCACCAGCATTTTTTTCTCCTGTTCTTCAAATTGGCCCCAATCTGAATTGCGATCTCAGGCCAGTGGAGCTACACATTTTCCCTTACTCATCATCCACCAAGTGAAAATACTGTTGGGCTTGGGTTTTTTGTTTTTGTTTTTTTTTAATTTTTTTTTTCAACGTTTTTTATTTATTTTTGGGACAGAGAGAGACAGAGCATGAACGGGGGAGGGGCAGAGAGAGAGGGAGACACAGAATCGGAAACAGGCTCCAGGCTCCGAGCCATCAGCCCAGAGCCTGACGCGGGGCTCGAACCCACGGACCGCGAGATCGTGACCTGGCTGAAGTCGGACGCTTAACCGACTGCGCCACCCAGGCGCCCCTGGGCTTGGGTTTTAACATACTACTCCAAATCAAGTAAATCCCCTGTCTAGAAGGGAAAAGGCTTGTTTACATGGCCCACTCTGCACTGGTTAAACTAATCACACTCACCAAGCTCCAGGCAGATGTGAATGAGAGCAGCCTCATGCAAAAAGGCCATTTTCTCCTACAACTATTATCCAAGCTCTAAAGTCTTTACACACTTATCATTTCATTCTTAGTTTTGGCCAATTTCTGGAGTCCCCAGATAGTTATTTTTGAAAATTCTTTCTAGTAATGTATTCATTTTCTGGAGACAGGATCTACTTATGTACCTCTTCAGCATAACTGATAGTCATCCCCAATCATCAGTAAATTTATACATTCAAATCACCCATTTTAAATACATAAGTGGATAATGCTTAGTAAATCCATACAATTGTGTAACCATCACCACATTCTCCATTTAGATTTCTTCCACCATCCCCAAAATGTCTTCATATTAACTTTACAGTAGATTTCCAACCCTAAGCCCCAGGCAATCCCTATGTATATTTTATCTCTTTTGCCTTTTCTAAAAATTTTGAAAATGTTTCATATAAATAGAATCATGCAATTTGCCTTCTACTTTCTTTCACTTATATAATTTTTATAGGTCAGCCATGTTGTTTCAGGTATCATTCATTTCTTTACATTGCTAAACTGTTATCCACTGTATGAAAATACCACAACATGTGGGTTCACCCACCAGTTCTTGGCAATTTGGATTATTTCTAGTTAATTGTTACAATGCATAGGCAGCTATGAATATCTATGTGCACGTATTTTTGTGAATATGTTTTTATTTCTCTTGGGGAGATACCTAGAAGTGAATCTGGTCAGTCATATGGTAAACATATGGTGAACTTTTAAAGAAACTAACAAATTGTTTTCCAAAATAGCTACATCATTTTATATTTCCATCAGTAAAGCATGAGGTTTCCAATTTTTCTACAACCTTTCCAACACTTTGTATTGTACATCTTTTGTAATTATGGGCAATCTACTAGAAGCAGAAATCAGAATGATGGTCACCAGGGACTGTGGGGACAGGGGTTTGGGGAGTTACTGTTTACTATTTAATGAATCCAGATGATGAAAAAGTTCTAGAAATAGATAACAGTGATGGTTATTGTGATAACCATGGATATTGTGATGTGCCATTGTGATGGCACAACATTGTAAATACACTTATGCACCGAATTGTAAACTTAAAAAATGGTTACATGTCAATGTTTATGTTATGCATATTTTATCACAATGGGGGTGGGGGGAACATGTATTATAAGTTATTCTCTTTTTAGTTGTTCGATTGACTTTCAAAGTATTAAGTGAGAAGAACAAGAAAACGAAGTCTTATAGTAGTAGCATCTGGGAAAGTGTGTTAAACTACACTTGTTAAATATTTACTAAAGGTTTGTTTTGGGATATATATGGTATATTCACACAATTGTAGAACCATCACCACAACCAAATTTAGAACATTTTCATCACCAAAGGAAAACCCATAATTATTAACAGTCACCCCACATTTCTCCTTTCCTTCCAAACTCCCAGCCCTGGGAAACTATAATCTATTTTCTCTTTCTATTGCTTTGCTTATTCTAGACATTTCATATAAATGGAATCATGCAACATACACTCTTTTGAGACTGGCTTCTTTCACAAAGTATAATATTTTCAAGACTCACCCACATTATAACATGAAACAGTGCTTCATTTCTTTTTATTGCTGAAGAATATTACATTGTAAGTGCATATCACATTTGATTTACCCATCTACTAATCAGTTGAGGTACACTGGAGTTGCTCCTAGTTTTTGGCTCTTGCAAATAACGCTGCTATGAACATACAATTATGTGAATATATATTTTCATTTCTTTTGAGTATTCCTAGAAGATAAATTGCTAAGTCACTTGGTAACTCTTTTCCAAAGCATTTGCACAATTTTACATTCCCACCAGCAGTGTATGAGGGTTCTCATTTGTTTTTATTGGCCATTGGTAAATCTTTTTCAGAAAAATGTTTATTCATATCTTTGTTCAATTTAAAATTAGATTATCTATTTCTTTATTTAGTTGTAGTTCTTTCTATATTCTGGATAGCAGTCCATTATAAAAAATATAATTTCCAAATATTTTCTCCCCTTTAGTGGGTTGTCTTTAAACTTTTCAGATACAGTGATATGTAGTACAAAATTGTAACATTTTTATGAAACTCAATTTACTTCCCCACAAATATTTCTCATAAATATGTTGATCATAACATGAGATGTTATCATTTTTGCTTCAACCAAATTTAACTTATGAAAATCGATATATTATATACGCTTCTATTTTTACCTCTTCCACTGTTCTCTATTTCTGAAGTTACAAGCCTTCTTCTGTTATAATTTCTTTAGAAAACTTCCTTTAGACATTCTTTAAGAGTAGATCTGCAGGGTGCATGGGTGGCTTAGCCGGTTAAGCATCTAACTCTTGGTTTCAGCTCAGGTCATGATCTCACAGTTCCCAAGATTAAGCCCCACGTCAGGCTCTACACTGGAAGTGCAAAGCTTGCTTGGGATTCTCTCTCTCTCCCTCTCTCTGCCCCTGACCTGCTCCTGTACATGTGCTCTCTCTCTCTCTCTCGCTCTCTCTCTCTCAAACAAATAAAAATTTAAAAAAAATAGGGGTGCCTGAGTGGCTCAGACAGTTAAGCGTCCAACTTTGGCTCACATCATGATCTCATGGTTCACGAGTTCAAGCCCCATGTCAGGTTCTGTGCTGACAGCTCAGAGCCTAAAGCCTGTTTCAGATTCTGAGTCTCCTCTCTGCCCCTCCCTACTTATGTGCTCTCTCGCTCACTCGCTCTCTCTCTCTCCCACCCTCTCCCTCTCAAAAATAAATAAGCATTAAAAAATAGATAAATAAATAAATAGATCTGCTAGTGATTAATTTAGCTTTCCTTTTATAAGAATGTCTTTATATTCCCTTCATTCCTGAAAGGTATTTTCATTAGATGTGGAATTCAGGTTTAACAATTCATTTATTTCACTATTTTAAAGATGTTCTAACACTGCTTTCATCATCCATGGATTCTGATGAGAAAACTGCCACCTATCATACATTACTGGAAGGAATGTAAACCAGTTCAGCCCCTCTGCAAAAACAGTTGGGCAGTTTCTGACAAAACTAAATATGCACTTATAAAATTTATCAATCATACTCTGTGGCATTTAATATAGAGACCTGAAAGCTCTACAGAAATCACACAAAAACCTTTACCTAGATGTTCATAGCAGCTTTGTTAATAACAGCAAAATGCTAGAAACAACTCAAATGTCTTCCAGTGAGTGAACGGTTGCACAAATAGACACAGCTATTCACAGGAATACAACAGAGAGATAATAAAGACTTAATTACACACAACAAATGAACTTCAAGGATATCATATTTAGTCTAAAAGTTAACTTTAAAATGTAATATACTATATGATTTCTCTTATATCCACTCTATAAATCACAAAATTATAGAGATAGAGAATATATAATAGTTTTCAGGAGAAAAGGAAGGGGTAGGTTGAAGGATAAGTCTGAATACAAAAAAATGTATGTGTTGAATAGTCTTATATCTTAATGGTGTTGTTGATTATGTGAATCTATACAGGGAATAAAAGTTATAGAACTATATACACCCAGGAACACACAAATAAATTCAGGTAAAACAAATAGAGCTGAGTAAAGTCTGTGCCATATTTTTTACAGATTTTATTTTTAAGTATCTCCACACCCAACATGGGGCTTGAACTAACAGTTCTGAGTTCAAGAACTGCACGCCCCACTGACTGAGCCAGCCAGGCATCCTAGGTCTATAGCATATGAACAGTATTGATATTTGTCAACTTGATATTGGTTTTAATATTTTCTTACAGCTATGTAAGATGTTGCTATTCAAGGGAAGTTGGAGGAATCTGGGTAAAGATCACATGAATACATTTCTGCAACTTAATGTGACTCTACAATTATTTCAAAATTAGAAGTTAAAATGTAGAATACACTGCTTTTGAATTTCCCTCATTCTCACAGGCGACAAATGGTATCTCAGTGTAAATTTGTCTTTCTCTTATAACAAGTGAAGTCATGGATATAGATTATACAGCATTTTATATACAGATCTTCCTCAACTTACAAAGAGATTACATCGCAATAAATCCATCGTGAGTTGAACACATCTTAAGTCAAAAATGCATTTAATACACCTAACCTACCAAACATCATCCTTAGCTTACCCTACCTTAAACATGCTCAGAACACTCACATTAGCCTACAGTTGGACAAAATCATCTAACACAAAGCCTATTTTATAGCAAAATGCTGGATATCTCATGTAACTTATTGAATACTATGCCAAAAGCGAGAAACACAATGGCTATCTGAGTACAGAACAGGTGTAAGTGTATCAGTTGTTTACCCTCACGATCACGAGGCTGACTCAGAGCTGCAGTTGGTTGTTGCTATCCAGAATCACAAGAGAGTATTATACCACATATCACTGGGCTAGGGAAAGTTCAAAATTCAAAATTCCAAGTATGGTTTCTACTGAATTCCTATCACTTTCATATCATCATAAAGTTGAAAAATCATTAACTCAAGACATTTTAAGTCAGAAAGTCAGAGACAATCTGTATGTTTTATTTTTTTTGTGTGAAATATTTGTGTTTTGTCTACTTTTCTATTTTAACTCAATCTTACAAGATTCCCTTTCCTTTCATACACTATAATCTTATATCTCCGTCTCCAATACAATTAGTACTGAGTACTCTATTTGATGGTACCAATACAGAAGGCGTTTAGTAAAAAGGCACATTAATCTTGGTGCACAGAAAAGCCTGATACCATTACATAAGACTTTTTGAAGCTTCTCTTTATGAGTTTCACAAACATAACAACCAGATACTTTTGGAAGGATTTTCTCCATTGCCTTATCACTTCGCCTAAAACATCAAATTAATAATATAAAATACATCCCAATACAATTATCCTAAGATATGTACCCATTTAATTAAACAGGCTGAACTTCTTAAGTATACATTAATAATAACTTGACTATATTAAAATTAATCAAAGTACTTTAATTGATACAAGGTGGATAAGCTTTTGCCGTGTGAACAAAAAGATAGATAAAACACTTCAGGAACCAGTAAATTATTATGAATAACACTTGTACTCAGAGAAAGAAATAGCTCAAGTTTAGGTCATCATTCTGGAGCATTTTCCTTTGATTAGGGACTTTGCCACACTGCTAACTTCAATTATATAAATGTGTAAAGGCAAATTATATCACTTAGCTTTTCTTAGCCACAAAATGCTTTTAAATAAAACAAGTAACACAGATTAAAAAATGGACACAAAGTCAATCAAATCCACTCTTCCTTAATGCAGTTACCACGCAATGATCCCGTCAACATAAAATCAAATTAATCAATTTAGCATTAGAAAGATGGTGAATCAAATTTTATACATTGCCACTGTAAACATGAAAATGTCTTTATTGAAGGCTCAATGGATTTAAACAGAAAAAGTGGACATAATGTCAGCTTTAGATGGAAAAGGAAAAACTTTACAGCTAAGGTCAAACATCAGTCGGAAAGGGCTAGAGGTGATAAATCTAGGACAATAACCCATGAAGTCTTTTTAATACAATCCAGCATAACCTAAAAACAGCTCTGTACTCCAACTGAACTATGTATCAGAGACAAAAATGTCTTCTTAACAAAAAACAGATTCACAGTAATAAAAAAAAAAAAGGAGGACAGTATTATAGTCAGGAAATCTTGTTGCTTTAAAAAATAGTTATAATTCTTTCAAAATGCACATAGTAACTTACCATTTACTGAATATCAATTTATTTCCTCCCTTATAACAACAATTTTTAAATCAAATAAAAATTCAGAATGTTATAAGTGGGAATGAAAAGAGATTATGAGCTCAACAAATAATAGAAAAGATAATATTTTTCAGGTTGAGTAACACTTTTTAACTTCTTTTAACTTTTAAAGTTAACATTTCTATAATTCTTATTTCCTAATAAACAACTTTACTTGCTTCAAGTGTTAATAATTCATTTACCAAAGAAAAGTGAACTTTTGCAACTCCACAATCTACAGTTCATTTCCATATTTCAAATCTGAGAATTGCACTTTAAAGTTATAAAAAGTTAATAAAGAATGGGGGGGGCATATTTGGAAACATAAGGCCACTATTTAATATGCCATTAATTAGAATTATATAATTATGTAAAATTTTTCTTTTTACGTGTTTCTACACTTAAATATAATAAAATAAATTGAGTTATACCTCTATTTCATCAAAAATCATGAGATAACATTTTCTACTTTTAAATGACCACAATCCATCTGTCAACAAATGTTAGATGTTTAACAGACTTATGCTCACCAAACTAGACAATGTTCAGGAGGATTGTTACTACTCAGTAAATGTGTGTGGCCTTGGAGGTAAATTGATTAAGAATCAAAGGACATAAGAAAATATTTTTTACTTTAACACTCATTAAACACTAGGGTTTAAATATTTAATTCCAATTAAGAAAGAAAATTAACATCTGTCTGTATCTATCAACTTGAGCTAATTAACACAACTTAAAAAAAATTCATTACAAGTCAACTGAAAAGTTTGCTAGCACTTCATTAAAAAGAGTTTTAAACAAGAATACAGGCCTGCACTCTTAACATGTTTGGTGAACCATAAAGTTAACATGGGGGAGGTGGAGATTGATTATTATTCAGATTTCAAATAAAATACAATAGCTAAATTCAGTAATCTAGAACTTCAAAGATTTTTTTGTCTTTTAATTGCAGTAGTCTATGTTTTTTAGAAATGCGAATTGATCTTACTGTAGGAACTAGTACATGAGTATTGAGTCAAAGCTAATCTTTTATCAGGTATCAAATCACCATTTAAACTGAAAACATATTTCCTTAAAAAAAAAACATGCAGTATTTAGGTTTAATACTTTAAAGACTCACATAGCTTCCAGACATTATATTCTGAAAAAAGAATTAAATATATATTCTATATAAAATTAAAATAATTTCTATTTCATAAATGTTGATCTACTCCTATCCTACTCTAGTAATCAATTTTAGATTGGATTTTTTTTTGTAGCAA
Organism: Neofelis nebulosa; assembly: GCF_028018385.1. Taxonomy (NCBI): domain Eukaryota; kingdom Metazoa; phylum Chordata; class Mammalia; order Carnivora; family Felidae; genus Neofelis; species Neofelis nebulosa. The sequence continues at coordinate 50,042,285 of NC_080797.1, forward strand.
TGATCACAAACTATTAGAATTTTAAAATTACCTTCCTTTCAAAATGTATTTTTTAATGTTTATTTATTTTGAGAAAGTGAGAACACGAGCAGGGGAGGGGCAGAGACAGAGGGAAAGAGAGAGAATCCCAAGTAGGCTCCACGCCACCAGCCCAGAGCCCGACGTGGGGCTCGAACACCCGAACCATGAGATCATTACCTTAGCCTAAATCAAGAGTCAGACACTTAACCAACTGAGACACCCAGTCACCCCCAGAGATGTATTTTAAAATTCAAGACTATGATACAAAAGAAAAAGATTTTATGAATACATGGGGGAAGAAAACAAAACCCAACTGGTTTCTTACCAGCCAGATTTACACTATGTAATTTATTTTTCCATGTTTTTTGTAATAATTAGATTTTTATAATCTAAATGTTTCTGCATTATCTGAAGATACAGGATTACAACATATGTATGTAGATAAGCATTACCATGTATGTATCTTAACATATACTTTGAGACTTTATGTATTTCTCACATTTATAAATGTCTGTAATAAAACTTGATATTATTTACAGTATTGTCACTTGTAACTATCATAATTAATCAATAATTTATTTAATTCCCTCCAAAATATGGAAGGTCCTATTGATTGCTTCTATCAGCAAGCCTCTGCCTTAAAGATCAATTATTAATCTTCCAATTTAGGTTATATCAAGTGTCATCTTTATTATTTTTTTAAAGTTGATTTATTTATTTAGAGAGAGACAAGACAGGGCAAGTGGGGGAAGGACAAGAGACAGAGGGAAACAGAACCTCAAGTAGGCTCTGCACTGTTAGCACAGAGCCCAAAGCAGGGTTCAAACTCACAAAACCATGAGATCATGACCTTAGCCAAAACCAAGAGTCAGACACTTAACTGACTAAGCCACCCAGACACCCCTACAGGTATTATTTTTACATTACTTGCATTGGAAGTTCTTACCTGGCCCTCTCCAACGGTTTCAGTGTCAATTACTGTGATAATGCCTGGAACCAGAGGACTCCGCCTTGAATTACTATGGAGGGCAACGTCATCTTCTGTCACACCTGAAGGCAGCGTGCCTGTCAGCTGAGTCACTACTTTCCCGACCATTGTCAGACCAGTTTTCAATGTCTATGCAATGAAATATAAAATACATGACTTCACATCAGTATTTGAATTCTAAACAGAAATATGCATTTGGCTCATTCTCCTACCTTTTCAATTCCCTATTGTCTTACAAACCTATATGTAGCAGTGAACTGTCACAAAAATTCAGTCTGACTTTTCATACAATCTTAAATTTTAGTTGGAAAATCAGTATTAGTTTGAGTAAATGGTATCAGTAGAATCCCCAAAATCAGCATAGTGAGAATAAAGCCACAAGTAAATGATTAAAGAACTTTGTTTCACATAAGGGAACAATTATACATATATATGTGTATATACATATACATATATGTATGCATACTTACATATAGATATATAGTATGTATTTACATATATATTTTTTAATGTTTATTTATTTTTGAGAGAGAGAGAAAGGGGGTGTGGGGGAGTGTCAGAGAGAAAGACAGAGACACAGAATCCAAAATAGGCTCCAGGCTCCGAGCTGTAAGCACAGAGCCCGATGTGGGGCTTGAACTCACAAACCATGAGATTGTGACCTGAGCTGAAGTCAAACGCTTAACCAACTGAGCCACTCAGGCACCCCAGGAACAATTATATCTTTCTAAAAAAATATTTCTTTTTTCTCCTGTCTTTAATGCCTATAACAAGGGCAAAATTTCATTCTTTTTTATGGCTGAGTAATATGTCTACTTATTTATTTATTTGTATTTGTTTGTGTTTGTTTGTTTTAATGTATCTTCTTTATCCATTCATCAGTCAATGGACACCTGGGCTATTATTGATAATGCTGCTATGAATATCAGGGTGCATGTGTCCCTTTGAATCAGTATTTTTGTATCCACTGGGTAAATACCTAGTAGTGTAATTGCTGGATCATAGGGTAGTTCTATTTTTTAACTTTTTGAGGAATCTCCATACTGTTTTTCCAGAGTGGTTGTACCAGTTTGCATTCTCACCAACAGTGTAAGAGGGTTCCCTTCTCTCCACATCCTCACCAACATCTATGGTTATTTTTTGAAATATTATAAATCTAATTTTCAATCTATTTTTTAGCATGAAAAAGACTGAACACTGGTAGAATGCCTATGTGAAAAATGTTATGCTTCCAAATTAAATCTATAATATGCTGTTATATAATATTGCACAACAAGATTAGGCATGTAGACACTCATTCCTATGTCACAGCCACACATCACAGGTGGGCCAGACAAGAGCCCCATGCACTCATGCCACAGCCACAGCTCCTCCACAGGAGGTGGGCAGCCATGTACAGCTCACATAGGAGACACGCCTTGAGCATCTGGCACTGGGTGGCCAGGAAGGATAAATGCTTGAGTCCCACAGGATACTTCAAGGCCACTCATTCAAGATTGGTATAGAGGTAGCTGATTTGCCTAATACATAGAAACAAACACAGAAAGACAAGATAAGAAGACAGAGGAATATGTTCCAAACAAAGAACAAAACCCCAGAAAAAGACCTTAATAAAATGAGATAAGCAACAGAGTTCAAATAAATGGCCATAAAGATGCTCACCAAACTCAGAGGAATGAATTAACACAGTGTGAACTTCAACAAAAGGAGTGAAAACATTAAAAAGTATCAAACAGAAGCTACAGAGCTGAAAATATAATAAGTGAACTGAAAAATACACTAGAGAGGTTCAACAACAGACTCGATGAAGCAGATCAGTGAGCTGGAAGACAAAACAATGGAACTCACCCAGACAAAGGAGCAAAAAGAGAAAGAATTAAAATAAACATATATGTATTAAAAAAAAAAAAAAAAAAAACTTGGGAATACTTCAAGCAGAAAAACATTCACATTAGATGGTTCCCAGAAGACAAGAGAGAAAGGGCCAGAAAAAAAGTTTTAAAAACTAATAGCTGAAGACTTCCCTAATCTGGTGAAGGAAATAGACATACAAGTGGGAACCCCAAAGAGTTCCATACCAAGACACATTATAATTAAAATGATAAAAGTTAAAGGGAGAATCTTAAAAGTATCAAGATAAATACACACAAGGAAACTGCATACGGCTATCAAGATTTTTTTGCAGAAACTTTGCAGGCCAGAAGAGAGTGGCACAACATATTCAAAGTGCTAAAAGGAAAAAACTTCCAACCAAGAATTCTCTACCTAGCAAAGTTATCACTCATAATTGAAGGGGAAATTAAGAGTTTTCCAGATAAGCAAAAACTAAAGGAGTTCATCATTGCTAAAATGGCCTTACAAGAAATGTTAATGGGACTTCTTTTAAGTTGAAAAGAAATACTTAATATTTAGTATTTAATCACAAGGAAACATACAAAAGTAAAACTCTCATTGGAAAATATACATATATTGTAAAGATAGTGGATTAATCACTTATAAAACAAGTATAAAGGCTAAAAGAGAATAGTAGTAAAACTAATTAAAACTACAATTAGTTAAGGGATGCATAAAATAAAAAGATGTAAAACATGACATTAACTTTACCCTGATACCAAAACCAAACAAGGACACTACAACAAAGGAAAATTACAGGCCAATATTACTGATGAACATAGATGCAAAAGTCCTTAACAAAATATTAGCAAACCAAATTCAACAACACATTAAAAGGATCATACACCATGATCAAGTAGGAATTATTCCAGAGAAGCTAGAGTGGTTCAATATCCACGAATCAATGTGGTACACCACATTAACAAAATGAAGGACAGAAATCATAAGATCATTTCAATAGGTGCAGAAAAAACATTTGAAAAAATTCAACCTCCATTTATGATAAAAACTCTCAACAAAGTGGGTATGAAGGATACATGCCTCAACATAGTAAAGGTTTTATATGATAAACCCATAGCTAGTATCATACTTAATACTGAAAAACTGGAAGATTGTCCTCTAAGATTGGGAACAAGATAAGACAAGAATGTTCACTTTCTCCACTTTTATTCAATACAGCATTGGAGCCTAGTCACAGTAATAAGGCAAGAAAAATAAATAAAAGGCATCCAATCAGAAAAGAAGTAGTAAAATCATTACCACGTGCAAATACATAGAAAACCTCCATCAAAAAACTGTTAAAACGAATAAACAAAGTCAGTAAAGTTGCAGAATACAAAATCAATATACATAAATCTGTGATGTATCTATATACTAATAATAAGCTATTGTAAAAAAGAAATTAAGAAAGCAATGTCATTTACAATTGCATCAAAAGAATAAAATACCTATGAATAAATTTAACCAGGGAGCGAAAGACCTGTACACTGAGAACTATAAGACACTAATGAAAGAAAATGAAGAAGACACAAATAAATGGAAAGATATTCCATGCCCATGGATTGAAGAATTAACACTGTTAAAACGTCCATACCACCACTGCAATCTATAGATTCAGTGTAATTCCTACCAAAATTCCAGAGGCATTTTTCACAGAATTAGAACAAATAATTCTAAAATTTGCATGGTACCATAAAAGACCCAGAATAGCCAAAGCAATCTTTTTTTTTTCCAATATATGAAATTTATTGTCAAATTGGTTTCCAGCACAACCCCCAGTGCTCATCCCAAAAGGTGCCCTCCTCAATACCCATTCCCCACCCTCCCCTCCCTCCCACCCCCCATCAACCCTCAGTTTGTTCTCAGTTTTTAACAGTCTCTTATGCTTTTAGCCAAAGCAATCTTGAGAAAAAAAGAAGAAAGCTGAAATCATGGTCCCTGATTTCAAACTATTCTATAAACTTATAGTAATCAGAACAGTATGGTACTGGCATAAAAAAGACAAACATATCAATGGAACAAAATTGATAGCTGAGAAATAACTACCCAAATATACAATTAATTTACAACAAAGAAGCCAAGAACATACAATGGAGAAAGGACAGTCCCTTCAATAAATAGTTCCAGAAAAATTGGACAGTTATGTAATAGAATTAAACTAGACTACTCTCTTATACCATACACAAAAATTAACTCAAAATGAATTAAAGAATTAAATGTAAGACCAACCTAAAACCACAAAGTTCCTATAAGAAAACATAGGCGGTAAGCTCACAAACATCAATCTTAGAGATGTGTTTGTGGATCTGACTCCAAAGGCAAGGGAAACAAATGCAAAAATAAACCAATGGGACTGTATCAAACCGAAAAGCATCTTCTGCATAGCACAGGAAAACAACATCAAAATTAAAATGTTTAATGGGAGAAAATATTTGCAAATCATACATCTGATACAGGGTTAATATCCAAAATATATAAACAACTCCTAGAACTCAACAATAGCAACAATAAGAAAAAAAAATGGGCAGAATATCTGAAGAGACATTTTTCCAAAGAAGACATAGATGGCCAACAGATATGAAAAGATGTTCAACATCACTAATCAACAGGGAAATAAAAATCAAAACCACAATGAGATATCACTTCACACCTGTCAGAATGACTATTATCAAAAAGACAAGAAATAACAAGTGTTAGAGAGAATGTGGAGTAAAGGGAACCCTTATATGTTGTTGGTGGGAATGTACACTGGTGCAGCCACTACAAAAATTAGCATTAAGATTCCTCAAAAAATTAAGAATAGACCTGCCATATGATCCAGCTATTCTACTTATGAGTATTTATACAAAGAATATGAAAATACTGATTCAAAAAGATATATAAACCTCTACGTTCATATGTTCATTGCAGCATTATTTATAATAGCCAAGATATGGAAACAACCTAAGTGTGTCCACTGATAGATAAATGGATAAAGAGGGTGTGTGTGTGTGTGTGTGTGTGTCTGACACTTGCACACACACACACACACACACACACACACACACAAATACTACTTAGCCATATGGAAGAATGAAATACTGCCATTTGTGACAACACAGATGGAGCTTGAGGGTATTATGCTAAGTGAAATAAGTCAGACAGAGAAAGGCAAATGCCATTTGATATCATTCATAAGTGGAATCTAAGAAACAAACAGAAGAATATAAAAACAAACTCACAGATACAGAGAACAGATTGATTACCAGAGGGGAAGGGGGTTGGGAGGTGAGCAAAATGGGTGAAGGCAGTCAATTCGATGGTGATGAATGGCGACTTTTGGTGGTGATCACTTTATAGTGCATACATATGTCAATTATAATGTACATGTAAAAGTCTATGTTATATACCAATTTTACCTCAATTAAAAAAAATATTTGGCATGTAGAAATACAGTCTCCATCCAAGATACCAATTACTAGATGAATAAAACATCATAAAAGATTAGCTAAGAAGGTTATTTTCTCTCTGGTAACAGAAAACAATTCAATGTAATACTTCTAATATACTATTTCAATTAAAGACAACTTAAGATGTTTTATAATTACATTTTAGTTCCATTTCATTTGAAGCAAATAGATAAACTAATTCATGTGAGTATTTTTCTTTTATGTGAATCTTATTATCTGATTACTTTAACAATAATGTTAAAGTAACAACAGGTTTTTGTGGGATGTTTTTGTCTAAAAGAGAAAAAAAAAGAAAAGAAAAGCATGCAACTCATAAATAGTGAAAAAAGATCTAACCAGTAGAGTCAAAATAAGTAATGTAGATTACATGGATATATCAAAATTTACGTGTAATACAGACATTCAGAAATAATTTTCTTCCAATTCCAATTGTGAGAAAGTTTTTATTAAAATATTGCAAATTAACCTTTAATGAAGTGACTCTCTTTTCAGAATAATCAAAGAAATATGCTCACCTATACTCTGATATGTACTATAGCTAAATTTTAAAATGAAAATTATTAATATACATAATATTTCAAATAGTTTTATAAATGGTAGGCAAAGAAGGTAATTTATAAAGGCCTAAACGTGATTTAAGCAACAGATTGGAATTAAGATAAGGAAATCTATTTTCCAAGGAAATTTTTCATTAAAACACCATATAACACTAGTAATATATGTATCATTTTACTGTAACTATGTTCTGTGGAAACTTAACTGTGAACTTGTCAAGGCTCTTAACATAAATGATCTGTACAGATTTCCTACAACACCTCAAGTTTATAGAACAGAAAACTGAGACCACAGTAGATGCAAAACAGCATCTCAAACAGCTAACCAATGACAAAGCCGGAATTCAGTAATAGAACTGTCTATCTCCAAAGCCTGATTTTAACCACCAACCAGTACTGCTTTGTAATCTATTCCTGTTACTACTTGTGATCTCACACTTCATGAATTCAGAACACAGACGAATTCTGGGGAGGTGGGGGGAATGAAGACCATAATAGTGTGTCCTAATAAATACTTAAATAAAATGACCATCAAAGCCATTTGCTGAACTTGAGCAAAAAGATGTAACTTACAGCTGACTGAAACCAAGAAAAGGCCACAAATCAATTGTAACTCCTTTGTTTAGCACTAAAAACTCAAGCTGCAGTGATTATAAAACACATTAGCGTTCCTCAATTAGCAGCCAAACATTTGTTTCAATAATTCACAAGAAATGACTTACACAAAGTCTGTTAGTGTTGTCAAGAAAGCCTCTGAAGGACCAACAAAATCAGGCGCCACAGTGTATTGATGTCAAAGTGGCTAGGAAGCCTGATTAACCTCTAAGATGCCTCAGCTGCTATACTTACTCCATTAATGCTAATGGAGATGCTCCCACTTAAACAGAGCTATCTATCCCTTTATCAAAGGAATGTGCCTTTCAGGTTTCAAGCCTTTGGTTGTATATCCTCCCAACTTGCCCTTGAGCCTATTATTTCATGCTTTGATACCAATGAATAGGAATAAAACTAAAATAACTGGAGCACACAGAAAGTGGGAAGAAATGTACCAAAGAAACCATAAGATAAAAGGAAAAGTCAATACAAGAGAACTAGGAAAAAACTCCAGGAAGGGGGAAAACAGAATAGTATATTTCACAAAGCCTCATAACACATGAAGAGTTACTGATAATTCACACACACACACACACACACACACACACACACACACAACTTAACAACAACCAGTGGGGTCATCTTATTACTGGATAAAATCTAAACCCAAGATTTAACAATCATCAAATCTGCACTTTTATAGTAAGTGACAAGATAGTACTATCTATTATATTATAGTTCATTAACTTTCAAAATAAGGTATAATGCAGGGGATGAGAGAGGGGTACTGGAAGTTTTCTGCATCAATAAAGACCTTTGCTTCTAGAAGAAATTTGTTTCCATGTTACACCCAGACACATTGTCCAGAATAAATATATAATGTTATTTAATAGTGTCTATATACCATATTTAAATATCTAAATCACCTCAGAGTAGTCTTTTCATTACATTTTAGTCAAAAGAGTGTATACATACCTGATAATTTCCTCAACACACCAAAAAAGGATGAAGACTCAGTAAAAATTAGGACTAAAAAAAATCTAATTTGGCCAAATGGAGATATTAACTTACACTGAGTGTCTTCACAGCCTGAGGTAGCTAAAAAGTTTACCATATTCCTGACTAACCTTAACAGGAGTATCCACAGAACCAAACTCTATCTCATAAGAGAGCTGAATGTAAGATTATAACAAATATGTCAGATAATCCACTCAGACCAGAAATTCAAATGAGCATGGTACTTATTCTGTTGTGTGCAGACAGATTTGTCAAAAGGTCACTAGTCATCTTTAACCTTTCTCATGCCATATCAGCTGTCCACCCCTGTCCATTAGTGCTAATGGTGCTGCTCTCACAAAAGCTGTTAGTTGTCATTAAGAAGTTATCAGATAACCAGGGGGAAAAAAGAGGCATATTTACTAAATCAATTTACCACACTGGGGTTAAAACACATTAAAAGGAAAAATCAAATAGGTGGTAATATGTGGTAACTAGGAAATATGGACCAAGATTTTACAAATGTATCAAAATAACCCAATTTGAACTATTTAAGTATTAAATTTTTCCCCTTAGCACTGCCACAGAGAATTCATCACCATTATATTCTTTATAAGGAAAGCCAAATAAATTATTTGGAAAAACAAAGAGAAAAATCTAGAAGTAGAAAGATAAATTTTAACTACTATTTGAAAATCCAGAGAAACTGTAAAAACATTATTTCCTCTAAGGAGATCCAAGTACATATGCAATTAATATATTTTTGCTTACAAGCATCTAGTGAGACAAAAAATAAGAATAAAAATTTAATAATTAATCCTTCTGTATAACAAAGTGGTTAACCTCTATGAAGTCATATAAGCAGCTGTCATCAGCAAGAGAAAAATATTAATGATTAATCTTTCAGAAAAAGTGATTTGACAAGTGATCACTTTCAGAAAAAGTGATTTCACAAGTTCCTCAAAGTGAATATTTTAAGATTAGTATTTTTAGGAGCACATACTACATGGTCTTTTAAATATTTTCCATGTTGTATCTCAAAAATTACCTTTTTTATCATTTCTAAGTAGATAAATAGGTAGGCAGAAAATAAACAGAAATTTTATTTTCTATTTTCAATAATGGCAGGCTAGGTAAATCAGATCAATCCTACCAATGAAAGCAAGTAGGATAACCGAGGAGAATTTTTTTTTTTAACTCTGCTTAAAGGTATTGAATATTTAACAAGATAGTAGAGAGCTTCTAGATCCAAATCCAAGAGAACAAGAAAATCCCACACATGTAAGTTGGGTATTTAGGCCTAGATGGATCTGATGATTCTAGAGGAGACTTCTAAGAGACTGAGTGGTGTTTTTGATGGACCTGTGGTACTAGGTGGTCATGTCCAAGGGGATCTATCTAATGAGTTTCCATGTTTTTGGTTGAGGCACAAAGGAACACAACAATAGTTAATCTGTAGTAATCAGGCTCCCATAACTATTTCAGGTGAGCTTTAAATTCCTTAAGGAACTCAATCCCTGAAACTGGATTAGGAGGGTCCAAGACTAAGAGTGCCACAGAACTCTGGTATCTCAAATTCAAACTTGTTTCTACAGATTTTTAAAATAAATTCTAGCAAACAAGGAGTCAAGACATCATTAGTGAGAGCCAGCAAAAATAGCAAACAATAAAAATACACCCAAAAAGAAGCCAGACATTGGAGTTATCAGAAAGACTTTATATTAACTATGTTTACTACATTTAAACAATTTAGTAATTTGAGAAAAAACTGAATTCTAGAGAACCAGAAATGATCACTATTTACTAAAAGACTTTATCAATGCATATATGTTTGATTTTATCAAACCCTTTTTGTGTATATATCAAGATAATCATATAATTTTTCTCCTTTATTCTGTTCATGTACAAATTACATTCATTGATTTTGAGTAATAAACCAGCCTTATATTATGGAATTATCCCAACTGGATTGGGACACATTATCCTTACAACATATTTAATTTTTCTCTGTTAATATTTTGTTTAGGATTTTTCAGGATTCTTCATGTTCATGAGTAAGACAGGACTATAGTTTTCCTTTTTCACAATGTTCTTGTCAAGATTCAGTATCAAGGTCATCCTGCATCATAAAACAATATTAGGCATTATCTCTTATTCTATGGAAGAGTCTTTGTAATATTGCCATTGTTCATTCTTAAATGTGAGCATTCTCTGGAAAAGAATATCCTAGAATATCTTCTAGGCCTGAAGATATATACGTGACATTGTTCTTTTCTTAGTAAACTTATATTCCCTCATACAGAAAAGTACAGGAATTATAGTGTACATCATGATGAATTTTCATAAGTGAATATACTAATATAAATAGAAGTATAATACATAATGTAATAGTAACAAAGACTACTTAATTCTGATGTACCTACCATGGAAAACTGGAACTGCCTTATACCTCAGAAAGCTGATTTACCCACAAAGTTTCTTGTATCTAATATCTTACTAGAAGAAATTATCACTTAGGAGGCAAAATCATCTCAACTTTCCAATCTTTCCTATATAAAATATCCATACCTTGAAAGTGAAATGAAGGATCATTCTATTTCTGGTAGAATTTCAGGAAAATAACTAAATACTAGTACTAAATACCAAATTAACTTAATATTTTTAAGTAAATCTCAAAACATTCATGGTAACACAGGAGTCCATAAGTACATAAATATTACATATGAAAGTGTTTTCAAAAATATTTCATGGCATATAAGTTACACATAAGTTTAAAAGGCAGTGTACCATATGGATTTTACTACCTGGTAAGTCCAGTAAGACTCAAGAAATGGGTGACTTTACAGATGGCTAACAGACACATGAAAAGATGCTCAACATCACTCATCATCAGGGAAATACAAAAGAAATCTACAATGAGATATCACCTCATCCCTGTCAGAATGGCTAAAATCAACAACACAGGAAACAAAGGTTTGGTGAGGATGCCGAGAAAGGGGAGCCCCCCTTACAGTACTAGTGGGAATGCAAACTTGTGCAGCCACTCTGGAAAACAGTATGGAAGTTTCTCAAAAAGTTAAAAATAGAACTATCTGGGGCACCTGGGTGGCTCCATCAGTTAAGCGTCCAACTTCAGCTCAAGTCATGATCTTGCAGTTGGTGAATTCAAGCCTCACATAGGGCTCTGTGCTGACAGCTCAGAGCCTGGAGCCTGCTTAGGATTCTGTGTCTCCTTCTCTCTCTGCCCCTTCCTCACTCGTGCTCACTTGTTCGCTCTCGCTCTCGCTCTCTCTCTCTCTCTCTCTCAAAAATAAACATTAAAATAGAACTATCTTACAACCCAGCAATTGCACTACTGGGTACCAACCCAAAGGATACAAAAATACTGATTCAAAGGAATACGTGCACCCTATTGTATATTTATAGCAGCATTATCAACAAGAGCCAAACTACGGAAAGAGCCCAGGTGTCCACTGACTGATGAATGGATATAGAAGTTGGATATATAATATGTACATATGGAATATTACTCAGCTATAAAAAAAGAATGAAATCTTGCCATTTACAACAGTATGGATGGAACTAGAGAGCAAAAGAAGTCAGAGAAAGACAAAAAACATGATTTCGCTCATATGTGTAAGAAACAAAACAAATGAACATAAGGGGGAAAAAAACCAGAAGCAAATCAGAAACAGACGCTTAACCATAGAGAACAAACTGAGGGCTACTGGAGGTGAGGTGGGCAGGGGGATGGGTTAAATAGGTGATGGGTAAAAAGGAGGGCACTTGTGATGAGCACCAGGTGTTGTATGTGGGTGATGAATCACTAAATTCTACACCTGAAACTCATGTTGCAACTGTATGTTAACTAGCTGGAATTTAAATAAAAATGTGGGGGGAAAAAAAAGAAATGGGTAACTTTTATGTTTATGGTTTTGTTTTTCTTTCATTTTGTAAATTTATGAACAGGAGCATGAATAAGCATTAAAATCAGACAAAAGCGGGGTTCAGTCAGTTGAGTGTCCAACTTCGGCTCAGGTCATGATCTCCAGGTTTGTGAGTTCAGGTGCCACATCGGGCTTGCTGCTATCAGCACAGAGCCTGCTTCAGATCCTCTATCCCGCCGCCCCCCCTCCGCCCCTCCCCTCTTGCACTATCTCTCTCTCAAAAATAAATAAACATTAAAAAAATAAGTATAAATGTTTTTAAAAATCAGACAAAAGCAATTAAACAAAAATTAAATATTAACTACTTTATTCAAGGGTCAATGGCAGAATTTTATCAACTGCCTGAGCTAATGATGAATTTCAATCAACACCAATTCCACTGGTGACCAATGGTCTATTGGAAACTGATTGGATTAGAGTGTTGTCATCATCATAATTTCTGAGAATTTAAAATGTGGAAGACATGAGCTTATCCCTCACAGTTCTCAATATGTGGTATAGAAAACTGGAGAGTTCAAACTTGTTCTTTTCCAAGCACATTAACTCTAGCCTCATTTAGCTAGAGTTTGTCCACATGTCCACATTCAGCTAAAAGTTAAACAGCAAAACTGTTACTGAATGAAGCAGGTCAGTTTTCTTTTATGTAAGCACACAAACACATTATAGCAAAGAAGACCTGAAAAGCTGTCCACTACCACAGAACTGAAAATTATTCAAATGATAATACAATGAACTATCCTAATTAACATGTATGGCACAGATAAGTCTAAAAGGAATATAATACATGAGAACTAGATCTCATTGGTATATTTTGTGGATCTATTATAAACTAACTATAGAAGAACACTGATGCTGGCTAATTACTCTGTCTCAGAATTCTCTTCACTGAAATAACCATCATAATTTTTACATACACAATGGAGAAAAGTAAGCAATTTTTTTGAACATTCTAAAAGCCAAAGTATATAGTGCTGTAAGCATAAAGACATTCAGTATTTCATTTCCTTTCTGAGTAAAAAATATGTAATGCTTCTCTCATCAAACCAAGGAACACATTCTAAAGCATAACATGTAAGTACTTGTGATCAATCTTGAAGTATTTTTGTATTTGTTTTACATAAAACAGTGTGACCTTTCATTCCCTCCCTGTGGTTTGCTTTAAACTGTTGTTCTTTTCTGAATAGTTGTGCTTTCTATTACATGCTGTCATTTAGATTCACTATGTCATCCCTATTATTAGAATTGTTTTGTTGTATACTTCACAATTCAAAAGGATAGTGATTATAAGAATACCTTATAATCAGCATAAAGTTTAAGAGCCATCATCAAAATTAACCCTCGCACACACACAAACAGAGCTCACTTGACAAACACAGAGAGGGCAGCCCTGTGACATGAAAGAGTCTTTGAATGTGCCAGGGGTTTGACTCAAGTTTTCTTAAGGAATAATATTCTTTTTACATGAAGAAGATTCATAAATATTCAAAGATACAAAAGGATGTCAGTATAGATGGAATGATGGAAATCACAGAAAAAGAACCCAGAAGTCACTACTTAAAACATATATATAAAGCTTCTCTCAAAAATGTTATTAATTATATAATAGACTTTAATCTAGCTAACAGACTTAAATATTTAAAATTTGATAAATACAAACCCTATAATTATAATAGAAAATAATGTATGACTTATGAACCTTAAGAGATTAAATATCTAATTATGTAGTCATCAATCTTCACGAGTGGCAAAAATATTCTGACTTACTTAAGTTTATTCCACATTTGTGAACAAAAAGGGAAGGAAAAATTTCAACACAATTCAGGAGAGAAACCTGATATTTACTCCACAAAATTACAACTCCTAGGGACTACTCAATACTCACTTTAGCAGCACTAATGACTGTGGCAGTATAAGACTGAATGTTGTCTCCACAGGCTCCACCACGGGACTGATGACATCGAATCAACTGGAAAAAGAGACAGAGAGAAAAGCCAGAAAGTTATTTCTATTAAACTGTTTAATTCTACAGGCTATTAGGACAGAGCTTATTTATCAAGCAGAATGAGGGTGGGAGGGGTGAATGTTTGTATGAGTGTTTCAGGCAAACAGCTAAAAGCCCTGCCAAGACACTTTTCCCTCTTTTTATAATCTACTGGTGCCACTCAGGCAGTGTCATGCTCAAATACAATTTTTAATTATCAGATGAATAGTCTTTAAGAATTCATAAACTCTAAAATGGTAGTATTTGGGATCTGGCAGCCATTCCACAAATAAATTTTAAAACATAATCAAAGGACTTAGACTTGCCTTTCTAACATTAAATATTTAACATACTAGCAAATTGGAGGTTTTGTCCTCTTAATTCCTACATAAAGATAGTAAAAGAAAAGCCAAAAAAGAGGCAAAATAATTTATCATATTTCCATTTTCAATTAAGTCAGGGGAATAGTGGCACAAATCATGCATAAATCAACTGTGAGGCATATAGTAGCTGTCCACTTCAGAGGGCTTACTAGTATTACCACAGAATGAAAAAGACGTGCCTTTAGTCACGACTGATGTAAATAAACCAACCAAATCAATTCACTTTGATTCAATTTTCAAAGTGAATCACTAGTTTGATAGCATGATTCTCTCATGGACTAAAGCAATAAACCAGGATTAAAATCTCCACTGCTCCTACACTTCCTAAATTTAGGGTTTTTTAATTCATTAGCCAGATCTTTATATTTAAAAAAAATTTTTTTAATAAAATGACAGGGGCACCTGGGTGGCTCTGTTGGTGAAGCATCCAATCTTGGTTTCAGCACAGGTCATTTTCTCAGAGTTTGTGGGTTCGAGACCTGCATCAGGCTCTGTGCTGACAGCACGGAGCTTTCTTGGGTCTCTCTCTCTCTCTCTCTCTCTCTCTCTCTCTCTCTCTCTCCCTGCCACTTCCCTGCTTGCTCACTCTCTCTCTCTCTCTCTCAAAAATAAACAAATAAACTTTTTAAAAATTAAAAAAATAAAATGACAATTGTAGAGTATTAGAAAAGCTCCACACTGTGTTATGATTTTAAAAGCCTACATACATAATTCAGAAAGAATCTACCTCTTTCAAAACATAAAAACAAAAATGCTTATATAATTTAAAACATGATTATTTGATAAATATGAATGTCACCTTTTTATACTTCTAAAATCAAAATTTTTATATCGCTGACACTACATTGAAAAGCAATTGCTCAAAGCAATAATAATATGTTATAATGGGGTATCTTTAGAAGTCTGATATGAAATGTCAAGCTGCCACACTAAACGTGTTGTTGCATGAGCAAATTTCAAGGTCAGTAGTGAGGAAATTTTTCAAATGACAGATGATCACAAATGTGATTTCACATAGGGGAAAACAGGTAGTTTGAAAGTGATCATTTCAGCTAATAAAAAGTATCCCTTTCATTCACTCACTCGCTCATTCAGTCATAAATACAATTTCAAAGAATTATGCAAGTTATCCCTCTGCTGCCTCCTGCCACATATTCAATGAAAGACATTATCTTGGAAATACTACCATCTTTTCTCTGCTTCCAGTAATTAAAATAATCAAGGATAAATATGTGAAAATAAGCAACACTATCACTTTTTCAATTCAACTAAAACCGAGTCAGCATTTCAACACAAACATAACTAAGCCAGAAATTTTTGTTTAAAACTTTAGACTTGTTAGAAAATTACATTTGCAACTCAATTCATCAAAAATTAAAGATGAATCAGAAATTTCTGTAGTGCAAACCTCTATAAAATGGACTGATTTTCAAAAAATATAAGTTAAAAGGCAACATACAAAAGAGGAAGTATATTATTTAATCTTTTGGAAAGAAAGGGAAATATAAATACATATAACGATGAAATATATAAGCAAGTAAATAAAACATAAAAATAAAAATAAGTGTATGTAATTAGATATCAAATGAAAACTGTAACAACAATGAAGGAAGGCAGAAAGGGAGAGATAAGGATAATCAAAGTAATATTTGAACACAGTATTTGTATATCTTCAGTTTGGGGCAGCAATGGGACTGGAGAGAACTACAAGAAATCCTGGACTCTTTTTATTTGGCTTGATATTTGTAGTTGTGTGAGCAAACAATTCTGCAATTACTTTTGCCATTATAGGATTCAACAAATGAAATAAATGTGTGATATCAGAGTCTCCCATGTGAAACAAGGAACATATAAATAAGAAATAAATGGAGGATGAAAGGAAAGAATCCTGTGGAAAATACCAATGTCTAACCTTCATTTCCAAAATACGTGTGTGTGTGTGTGTGTGTATAGGTGTACAAATACATATATGTATTTGTATATTTTCCCATTATGTATGCATAGAAGTATGTGTGTTTCCAAACTTTGTCCACTGAAAGTGTCTAGAAGTAAAAACACCCCAGTAACAATGAGCACATCTACTGGACAAAGCTAAGTATCTAAAGTTCTGGCCCATTAAAAGGAACCAGGAAAATAAGAAGTAGCAGATTCCAGGGCTGAGACAGGGCAGATGCTAGATGAACCCTCTCCCTCTTCCCTTCCCCCACTTGTGCTCTCCCTCTCGCTCTCTCTCTCAAAAAAAAAAAAAAAAAAAAAAAAAAGATTAAATTGACTAAGTATTTAGGAGTAATGTGATATATGCAACTTACTCTGAAATAATTAAAAGGCCAATCTGAGTAAAAGATATATGGGTGTGCTTTGTGCTATTTGTACTATATTTATTCTTACAACTTTTCTATAAGCTGTCCTAGTGAAAAGGACATTTAAAAAGAACCATTGATGGGAATGCAAGCTGGTGCAGCCACTCTGGAAAACAGTATGGAAGTTCCTCAAAAAACTAAAAATAGAACTACCCTATGACCCAGCAATTGTACAGTATGCATTGATCCACAGGAAAAAGGTGTGCTGTTTCGAAAGGGCACATGTACCCCCATGTTTATAGCAGCACTATCAACAATAGCCAAAGTATGGAAAGAGCCCAAATGTCCACTGACGGATGAATGGATAAAGAAGATGTGGGGTGTGTGTGTGTGTGTGTGTGTGTGTGTGTGTGTGTGTGTGTATATATATATATATATATATATATATATATATATATATATATAGTGGAGTATTACTTGGCAATCAAAAAGAATGAAATCTTGCCATTTGCAACTATGTGGATGGAAGTGGAGGGTATTATGCTAAGTGAAATTAGTCAAGAGAAAGAGAAAGACAAAAATCCTATGACTTCACTCATATGAGGACTTTAAGAGACAAAACAGATGAACATAAGGGAAGGGAAACAAAAATAAAAACATGGAGGGGACAAAATATAAGAGACTCTTAAATATGGAGAACAAACAGAGGGTTACTGGAAGGGTTGTGGGAGGGGGGATGGGCTAAATGGGTAAGGGGCACTAAGGAATCTACTCCTGAAATCATTGTTGCACTATATGCTAACTAATTTGGATGTAAAGTTTAAAAAATAAAAAATAAAATAAAATAAAATAAAGAGGACCACTGAAAAACAAACCCAATCAGTATATATGGCATCTTGCTTAAAATTTCAGTCAAAAAGCATTTTCATTAAAAAATATTGTTACTCCAAAATTCAATTAAGTTTGCAGTTCCACACTCAGCCCCAAAACCAAAGCAATCAGACACTGGTACCAAAAAAATCAGAAACTGTTAATAAATACTAGCATTTACATAAATGCTATTGGAAATACATGTATCTGAAAATATTTCTTCCAAAGGATGGTAGAGCTATCTGATTAGCAAACTCCCCATAAATGCCACTTCACTTTCTGATCTCTGTATGTAATGCTAGATATTATCAACACATATCTCTACAAAGGCAAGACAAGCAAGATAACTGGCACACACCCAGTATGTATCTGTGAAGGGAGTTTCCTCTGCTAGAAAACGATATGTAACTATTTGCATATCACCTACAATTCTAAACGGGTACTTTCCCACATGTGAGAATACATCTACAAGAACCAAGGGACAATTTATACATCTTCTTGTTGGATGTCTCCAGCACTCAAAGAAACATATTATATATTTAAACATTTGAAGACACCATTATGTTACCACACTGAATTGTATGCCTCTTGTCTTGTTTGAAAAGAGTAATTTGTAAAGAGCTATTTTTATGAGATATACTAGAAAATGAAGAGAAATAACAGAATGGAGCATAAACATGGCATTCAGTAAGATACAAAGTATCTATCTGTAGCAAACAGAATTTTGGAAAAAGTATCAAGGAATTCATCTACAAAAATAACTTTCTTCAGTAGTTTCTTGATTTTGTGAATTCCAGAGATTTACATGCTATGTAGTTTCTCCAAATAATTATTGTACTTACCATATCCAGATTTGTGTTAAGAACTCTTCAATAAATATTATTTCCTATTATTCTGCTATTATCTCAATATATAACTATACAAGCAAACTAAAATGAAACAAAAAATGATAATCTTCTTTGAAGTCTGTAATATTTTTTAGATTTCATCCTATATTCACATGAAGGGCACTAAATGGTATAAAAAAGATTTCACATTTTCTTTCTGAAAATTCAATTTGTCTTTGGTGTTGAATTGGACATAAATAAAACATAAAAACAACTAAAAGATTCAATAAAATGTGATCACCTATGATTTAATTATTAAGACAAATAGTTTAACCCTTGTTTAGATTTAGTTTTAGACACATAACATCAATTAAATTATTCTATGCCTCAGTTCCCAATCTACCAATAAAAACAAACTCATTCCTGGGGCACCTGGATGACTCATTCAGTTAAGCAGCCGACTTTGGCTCAGGTCATGAGCTCAGGGTTCACAAGTTTGAGCCCCACATCGGGCTCTGTGCTGACCACTCGGAACCTGGAGCGAATTCTATGTCTCCCTGTCCCTCCTCCACTCGTGCTCTGTCTTTCAAAATTAATACATTTAAAAAAAAATTTTTTTAAGTCATTCCTGCCCCCTGATTTCTAGCTCCACAGAAGCTATTAAAGTAGTATCAATGCTATGCCTAAGATCGATGGAGTAAAGTTCTCTATAAAAAACCAAGCCTAGGGGCACCTGGGTGGCTCAGTCGGTTGAGTGCCCGACTTCGCTCAGGTCATGATCTCACAGGTCGTAAGTTCGAGCCCCACATCGGCCTCTGTGCTGACAGCTCAGAGCCTGGAGCCTGCTTCAGATTCTGTATCTCCCTCTCTCTCTGCCCCTCCCCTGATCATGCTCTGTCTTTCTCTCTCTCTCAAAATAAACATTAAAAGTAAACAAACAAACAAACAAACAAACAAACCAAGCCTAGGAGTGCCTGGGTGGCTCAGTTAAGCATCCAACTCTTGCTTTCGACTCAGGTCCTGAGCTGGTGAGTTCAAGCCCAGCGTTAGGCTCTGTGCTGGCAGCATGGAGCCTGCTTGGAATTCATTCTCTCTCTCTCTCTCCCTCCCTCCCTCTCTCTCTCTCTCACTCTCTCTCAAAATAAACACATAGCAAAACTAAAAGGCAACTGACAGAATGGGAGAAGATATTTGCAAATGACATATCAGATAAAGGGTTAGTATCCAAAATTTATAAAGAACTTATCAAACTCAACACCCAAAAGGCAAATAATCCACTGAAGAAATGGGCAAAAGACATGAATAGACACTTCTCCAAGGAAGACATCCAGATGGGCAACCGACTCATGAAAAAATGCTCAACATCATTCATCATCAGGGAAATACAAATCAAAACCACAATGAGACACCACCTCACAGCTGTCAGAATGGCAAACATTAACAACTCAGGCAACAACAGATGTTGGCGAGGATGCGGAGAAAGAGGATATCTTTTGCATTGTTGGTGGGAATGCAAGCTGGTGCAGCCACTCTGGAAAACAGTATGGAGGTTCTTCCAAAAACTAAAAATAGAACTACCCTACAACCCAGCTATTGCATTGATCCAAGGGATACAGGCATTGATCCACGGGATACAGGTGTGCTGTTTCGAAAGGGCACATGCACCCCCATGTTTACAGCAGCACTATCAACAATAGCCAAAGCATGGAAAGAGCCCAAATGTCCATCGATGGATGAATGGATAAAGAAGATGTGGTATAATAGATATAGATATAGATATAGATATAGATATAGATATAGATATAGATATAGATATAGATATAGATATATACATATATATACATATATAGATATATATATATACACACACACACATACATACATACATACAATGGAGTATTACTCAGCAATCAAAAAGAATGAAATCTTGCCATTTGCAACTATGTGGATGGAACTGGAGGGTATTATGCTAAGCGAAATTAGTCAAGAGAAAGACAAAAATCCTATGACTTCACTCATATGAGGACTTTAAGAGACAAAACAGATGAACATAAGGGAAGGGAAACAAAAATAATATAAAAACAGGGAGGGGGATAAAACAGAAGAGACTCTTAAATACGAAGAACAAACTGAGGGCTGCTGGAGGGGTTGTGGGAGGGGGAATGGGCTAAATGGGTAAGGGACATTAAGGAATCTACTCCTGAAATCATTGTTTCACTATATGCTAACTAATTTGGATGTAAATTTTAAAAAAAATTAAAAACAAAATAAAAAAATTAAATTAAACACATAAACATAAAAAATTAAAAACAAAAAACAAAAAACAAAAACCAAGCCTAGAAAATTAAAGTTGAGCCCAAATACTGATCCTAAGCAATAAGGGAGATAGGATAATTACTGGTTGCCCAATTAAAACCAAAATCTAAGCAAAGAAAAACTAGTAAGTTAAATATTCATTATTGGTTGGCAATCAACTTTGGAAAATTCTTCAACACTTGCTCCATTACAAACAATCCAAACATAAGCCACACCTTACCTTGTTTTCTGCATAAGCAAGCCAACGGCTCCCAAGAGCAATAGGATTCATATTGGGCCCTGGGCAAGGATAGCAGCCTGAAAAATTTGAAATGGCAATATTGAGATATTTCTTAATAAGTTTTCTGTTGGCGCATCATATTTTGATGCCATAAAAACAAAACAACCAAATGGTTTTATTTTCTCAAGTCTCACATAAAATTCCCATAAAACTGGTCATTATTTTAATAGCTGAATGAAGTTCTTTCTTTTTCCCCCTCTACAGTTTCCTTTTGGTTTTGGCACCATTCCAATAAGAAACAAATCTGGGAACAACTGGTAATAACTTTTAGCAAAAATTGGGCATTTTTTACAGTTACTCCTAGAACAAGAAAGAGTAGCTAAAAGGAAACAATGCTTTTAGGTCAAGCATCAATGTTTAGAGAAGAAAGAAAAAGGATACAATTGGTTCATGAATTTAAAGGTAAAAGATAACAAACACCTAAAAAGAAAATGATGATACACTGGTGAGAAGAAAAAAACAGAGCAAGTACTTAAGTAAGGCACCAGTGAGGCAACGTAATTCACCAAGATTGCCTCAATGGAAAGATGATGGAAAACTAATTTGCATAATCTTGTGTATTTACATTAAGCACTCTACTTCATTCTTCTTGCTTTCAGTCCAGCCAATAGCAAACTAGTAGGAAGGATTGCTTTGTGGCTCCTCCTCTCAAGAAGAATAAATCATACAGTCGTGATAGTGGACACCATCAATGCATGGAAACTCCAATGCCGTCTTCCTGAACTACTAACCGAGACACACCACAACTCAGTCAAGTAAGTGACGTCTGTTATCCTAGAGGCTCTCCTCTCCCCTCCTAGCCATGCCAGTTAGGTCTTTGAGTCGAATGCCCTCATCATCAACTACACAAAATAACATTCCACTGAGTCACAAAACAGCTTTAAAGGATCTACTCAAAGGCAACTGCAAAATCAGACAACACAAAAAGCCTAAACTAAAGAACTTCAAGTTTATCATTCCACAAGTATCTGGTTAATATTTTTACAAATGTTCTCCTCCAAAATGTACACCAGAGGATCAAACTGAGGTATTCTATTTCACAGTTTAGGTCCCAGTTTGGAATCTAAATTTATAAAATCTTGAGACAAACAAGATTTTATAACAAAACCCTTTTCTTCTTGTAGCAAAATAATAGCCAAATTACCTGAATCATGACCATAATAGCAAAAAAATAACATGACCTGAATTGTAAACTGCACATCTGACAATGTGTTACCCTGCAGGAAGTCCTGGTCTGTGTTACTGACCCTAAGAGAAATAGAGTTATCAATGTATGACAATTTTTTATCCAAAAGCATACTTATTAATGAGAAAAAGAACAATAAACTACTTTAAGACTTACTTTCAATAATAAAAATAATTTATATGTTCTGTGATATATTTATTATTTTTAAATTTATTTTATATCTTCCTCCCACTTGATTAGGGGGTATGTAAGGTCAAGAATTTGTGTCTGTTGCATTCACTGCTGAATCTCCACTGCCTAGAATAACACCTGAATGCAGCTTGATAAATACATCTGAACAAATTAAGAAAACTCTTCAAATACTCAAATAGCGTGCTCACCTAAAAGCCAGATCTTTCATTTTAAAGCCACTTTTTTAATAGGAATCTTTCAAAAACATAGATCTTTTGTAAACATGTATTACATGCTTTCTGACTCAGAAAGCCTTCTGAATAGCAACAGTCACCATTCTGAAATGCTAGTGCCACTGTGTTCGCAAGCACTAAAGAAGCACACATTGCTGCTGCTTCCATGACATGGCAGTTTTCATTTGAGCTCCTTCAAATGCCATCTATTTTGAGTTTCCCTTTTTATTTATTTGTTCAAGTTTATTTATTTATTTTGACAGAGAAAGAGAGCTCCAGTAGAGGAGGAGCAGAGAGAGAGAGAGGGAGAGAGAAAATCCCAAGCAGGGCTTCACTTGTCAGTGTGAAGCCTCATGCAGGGCTCGAACTCACAAACCGTGAGATCATGACCTGGGCCAAAATCAAGAGCCGAACACTTAACTGACTTAGCCACCCAGGTACCCTGAGTTTTCCTTTTTAAAGAAGATAAAGATTTTATAAAGCAGATAATGGCCCTAAGAGAAGATCCATATGTCAAATGAAATACAAATCAAATATGAGGTTTCTAACTTTTGCTCATCCTAAAAAAAAAAAAAAACACAACTTTTTGTTTCTTTCAAGCTTTAAAGGGTTGTGTTTGGGATGTTTTGGATTTTGGGAAAACTGACCTCTAGGTAATATATCCACTGAATATGTCCACATATTATGGACACATACAAAGGACCAAGGCCCACTAAAATAGTACAAAGACAATACACTCTAACATATGTTGTGCAGTCTCTACATAGATTTAATTATTATAATCCCATTGAGTAAACTAATTCAAACACATATTCCATAGGTATTTTCAGAGCTGGAAAATGTCCTATAAGAAAATTTCCCCCTTTTAAATATTTTTTGACAACTTCCCCCTTTTAAAATGTCATGAAAAAAAGAACCAAATGAAAAACAGAAATAAATACTTGTGAACTTCAGCATTACATTATATGTAGCTAATGCCCTGAACTTTAAAGTTGATGTAATCTAACTATCACTCAATTCAGGTAACAATTTCATCTCAATAGATCTTAATAAGTATACTCTCCTTTCCAAATACTAGAAGATACTAAAGGAAAAATGTAGTTAACAATTCTTCATTTCACTTTTTGAGTCAATGTTTTTACAAACTCAGTGGACCTCAAGAATTATTATGTACTAGAATGAAAGCAAATTGTTTTTCTGTTCTCCAAAAAACACTTTACAGCTGGAATCACCAGACCATCAGCCACTCAGCACTATCCCAACTTTATAAGCATGACTCCTTTAAAAATTAACCACTGCCTCCAGCTAAACTTTGAAAACAAGGCGGGGGGGAAACCCAATCTCTATAATACTAGGACTAATTCCAACATGTTTTACAATGTTTGTGAATAAAATAAGAGAACTGTATATTAAAAATACGGAGATTTCCAAATTGAAATAAAGGTAAAATCCAAGAATAACACATTAAATGAAGATTCCTCCATTACTAAAGAAATATTTTTAAAGGCACAGGAGACTGATACAATTTTAGATGGCATCCTCCCATAAGGTTGATCCCTAATGGGGAGGTGACCTGATCCCATTTTGAAAAACAAAGGATTTAACTACTGTCTGTAACACTCTGCCTTATTTTTCTTGATAAAGACAACTCAAAAGATTTCAGACCTTTTTGAAAAAAACAGATGTCTGCATTTATGGTCAATTAACTCTCAACAAGGGTAGCAAGACAAGTCAATGGGGAAAGAATAGTCTTGTCAACAAATGATGACGGGCCACCTCCATATCCACATGCCAAACAATGAAACTGAAACCTGACCTCACACATACTGCATACAAAAATTAACTCGACATGAATCAAAGACTTAAATGAAAAAGTTAAAAGTACTGCTCTCTTCCTTGGCACTGCCTGCAGGGTGGCAGCCATCTCCTAGCTGCCCTCAGACCTCTGGTGAAGTCCACGACCATAAAAAAGAGGACCAAGAAGTTCATCCGGCACCCGTCAGACTGATATGTTGAAATTAAGTGCAACCGGTGTAAACCCAGAGGCACTGACAACAGGGTGTGCAGAAGATTCAAGAGCCAGATTTTGATGCCCAACACTGGTTACAGGAGCAATAACAAAACAAAGCACATGCTGTCCAGTAGCTTCTGGAAGTTCCTAGTCCACAATGTCATAAAGTGCTGCTGATGTGTAACAAATCTTACTGTGCAGAGATTGCTCACAGTGTCTCCTCCAAGAACCACAAAGCCACTATGGAAAGAGTAGCCCAGCTGGCCATTAGAGCCACCAATCCCAAGGCCAGGCTGCACAGCAAAGAAAATGAATAGACAAACAGCTTCTGTACATGTCATATTGGTGTTAATAAAACCATAAAACTACCAAAAAAGTTAAAACTATTAAATTCTTGGAACAAAACATAGTGGTAAATCTTCATAACCTTAGATTAAGCAATGCTTTCTTAGATATGACACCAAAAGTATGCGTGATAAAAGAAAAAAATAAGTAGGGCGCCTGGGTGGCTCAGTTGGTTAAGCATCTGACTTCGACTTAGATCATGATCTTACAGTTCATGAGATCGAGTCCTGCACTGGGCTCTGTGCTGACAGCTCAGGGCCTGGAGCCTGCTTCAGATTCTGTGTCTCCCTCTCTCTCAGCCTCTTCCCTGCTTGTGCACTCCCTGTCTCTCAAAAATAAACATTTATTAAAAAAATTTAAAGAAAAAAATAGAAAAATTGGACTTCATCAAAACTAAAACATTTGTGCTTCAAAAGACATCACTAAGAAAGAAAACAAACTCAGAATGGAAGTTTTACAAAACATATGTCTAACTGACTTGTATCCAGAATATAAACAGAACTGTAACAACTTGATAAAGAAAACACAAATAACTCATAAATTTTGACAAAGAAGATATATGTTGGTGAATGAACACATGAAAAGATGCTCAACATCATTAGCCATCAGGGAAACACAAATCTAAAGTACAATCTGATAGCATTTCATGAGATATTAATAATATGGCTATAATCAAAGAAAGGTAGTAACAATCACTGGTGAGAATATGAAGAAATTGGAACATTCATACACTGAAGGTGGGAATGTAACCTGGTGCAGTCACTCTGCCTGGCAGCTCTTCAAGCAGTTAAGGATAGAATTACCATATGACTCAGCAATTCAACTCCTCATTGCATACTCGAGAAATGAAAACACATGTCCACACCAATACTTATATCCAAGATAACTGAAAATACAGCTGACCCTTAAACAACATGAGTTTAAACTACACAGGTCTACTTCCACACAGATTTTTTACAGAACACTACTGTAGATGTATTTTCTCTTCCTGATGATTTTCATACTAACATTTTATTTACTTTGACTGTAAGAATATAGTATATAATACATATAACATACAAAATATGTATGAATTGACTGCTTATGTTATTGATAAAGCTTCTGATTAACAGTAGGCCAAGTTTTGGGAGAGTCAAAAGTTATACGTGGATTTTCAACTGTGTGTGCATTTGGCACCCCTAGCCCCCATGTTGTTCAAGGGTCAACTGTGTATGTCCCCACAAAAACCTTTCATTCATGAAAATATTATTCATAATAGCCCCAAAATGGAAACAAACTAAATGTCCATCACCTGATAAATATATAAATATGGTATTATCCACACAATTAAATATTATTCAGCAATAAAAAGAAATGAAGAATAACATCCCGTTGTCTGGAAATCCCACAGCTTATTTTTCCATCCACCCACTGAGAACATCTTGCTTGCAGTGTGAATCAAGCTGCCATAAACAACTGTGCAAGTTTTGTAAGTGGACGTCAGTTTCAAACTCCTTTGGGTAAATACCAAGGAGTGTGATTGCTAGATAGTATGGTAAGAATATGTGTAGTTTTGTAAGAAACTGCCAACTCATCCTCCAAAGTGGCTGTATCACTCTACATTCCCACCAGCAATGTATGAGCATTTCCGTTACTCCACATCTTTGTCAGCACTTGGTGTTCACTGTCAGTGTTCTAGATTTTAGTCAGTCTAATAGGTGTGTGATAGTATCTCGTTTTAATTTTACTTTCTCTGGAAACATATGATGTGGAGCATCTTTTCATATGATTATTTGCTATCTGTGTATCTTCTTTGGTGAGGTGTCTGTTGAGGCTTTTGACACATTTTTTAATTCAGTTGCTTCTTCTTGTTGAGTTTTAAGCATTCTTTGTATATTTTGAATAACAGTCCTTTATTAGATGTGTCTTTTACAAAAACCTTCTCTTAGTCTGTGGCTTGCCTTCTCATTCTTTTGATGCTGTCTTTTGCAGAGCATAAGCATTTCATTTTAATGAATTCCATCTTATCAACTATTTCTTTCATGAATTGTGCCTTTGGTGTTATATCTAAAAAGTCATCACCATACTCAAGGTCATCTAGGTTTTCTCTATGTTATCTTCTACAAATTTTATACTTTTGTGTGTTACATTTAGGTCTGTGATCCATTTTGAGTTAAGTTTTACAAAGGCTGTATGGACTGTGTCTAGCTTCAGTTTTTCACATGTGAATGTACAGTTGTTCTAGCACCATTTGTTGAAGAAACTATCTTTGCTCCATTGTACTACCCTTGCTCCTTTGTCAAAGATCTATCTCTGGGCTCTCTATTCTGTTCCACTCATCTATTTGTATATTCCTTTGCCACTGTCACACTGTCTTGATTACTGTAGCTTGATAGTAAATCTTGAAGTCAGGCAGAACATGGCAGAAACTTGAATCGTATTACCAAACAGAAAAAGTCAATCTGAGAAGGTTATGTACTATGCGATTCCAACTATATGACATTCTAGGAAATGCAAAACCATGGAGATAACAAAAAGATCTGTGGTTGCTGGGGGGGTGGGGGGAAGGGCAGGGATGAACAGGCAGAGCAGAGGATTTTTAGGGCAGCGAAAATACTCTGTATGATATTACAATGATGGATATATGTCATTATACATTTATCCAAACCCACAGAATGTACAAAACCAAGACTGAACCCTAAGGTAAACTACAAACTCCAGTTGATAATGATGTGTCAATGTAGCAAATGTACCACTCTGATAAGTAACATTGAAAATGGGGGACACTATGCATGTATAGGGACAGTGAAATCTTTGTATCTTCTGTTCAGTCTTGCTGTAGACTTAAAACTGCTCTTGGGACACCCGGGTGGCTCAACTGGGTAAGCATCCAACCCGTGATTTTGGCTCAGGTCATGATCTCATAGTTTGTTAAGAGCGAACTCTGCACTGGGCTCTCCCTAGTGTGGAGTCTGCTTGAGATTCTATCTCCCTCTCCCTCTGTTTAGCTTGCACACATGCTCTTTCTCAAAAAAATAAATAAATAAAATTTTTTTAAGAACCTGCTCTAAAAAAATAAATATAAAAAAAAACCTTTTAAAAGAACTGACATCCTACAACATGGATGAACTATGATTATCTATGTTCAATAAAAAAAAAAAAACACCAGTCACAAAAGACCCCATATTCTATGAAGTCCAGAAAAAAACTCTCAACACCCTCTGAAAAAGACATATAAGCACATAAAATATTAAACACCACTTTAAGAGATTAATTTGACTTTCTTATAACTGATTAATGACCCTCTTTGTTTTTTAACATTTATTTATTTTTGAGAGAGAGAGACAGAGCATGAGTGGGGGAGGGGCAGAGAGAGAGAGAGAGAGAGAGAGAGAGAGAGGGAGGGAGGGAGGGAGACAGCACAGAGCCTGACACGGGGCCTGAACCCACAAGCTGTGAGATCATGACCTGAGCCAAAGTCAGACGCTCAACCGACTAAGCCACCCAGGCACCCCTGATTAATGACCTTCTTAAAGTTCCATTAGCTTTCTGACTTATTTTTGCTTTATTTTTCATGTATATAAATGTATCATGAATTTAAGAGTATTGCCATTGTGGGGTTAAATGTGTGGGAATTATGTGGAGAGGATAGGAAAGTCACAAGTTAGTTTAGTGCACACATATCCATTGAGTGTCCACTTTGTACTGGGCAACTGCCCAGGCTGTGAAAACATCATGGCAGTATAGAGATGGGAACCTGAAAGAAGAGGGATAGATTTGACTTTTAACTTGTCCTGAGCTTAGAGCTCACATTAACCTGCCCATCTCTCCTAATAAATGTTACATATTTTTGTAAATATGTAAATAAACAAATGTTTACTTCTAAACATAAAAAGGAAGCTTCTTCTTTCCAAAACTAAAAATAATCCTACATTTTTAAGATCCTTTAAATTCATTCCTTGTATTTGTTAATTCATCATTAACATAAATCAAAAATACACATAGTAACACTAAGAAATAACATTAGGATTATAAGGAATAAATTTTCCTCCCCAAAGTAAATACAGAGGCCACTGAAAAGAGTTACTTATTACACAATCCTCTGGTCTCTCCAGAGACTTCATATCTAACTTTCAATTTAAGCACACTGGAAATGACTGCTAATGACATCTATCAGTCCTTGTCTTTTGTTTTCTTAATCATACATGGGTTTTGAATTTCCACACCAGACAGCTGCTCAAGGCCACGGTTTCTATACAGGCAAATACAAAGGTGTCTCCTTTCTCATTATATTGGCTGCATTCCCTTTCTAGTTCTCTATCAGCTCTCTTTACCTGATCCTTCCACCCTCTGTCACAAATTCCCATGATGCCTTCTCTGATGGACACAGGTGTCTCTACTTATTTTACAGTCCCATCATTGTATTCATATATAACTGAGGCACTCACAATCGTATTATACAAGAGCTTTTCAAACTACTTTAGAAATCAAATGCTTGCATGATGAAAACATTATCATTAAGCAGAGAATATGTCATTCTATGTGGGCTTTGGTCCTAATTCTTCAAGAACTAGAAACCAATCACTGGAGAAATACTATGTGGCACAGGCAAATGGACTACAATGAATGCTATTTTCAGTATGCCGCCTGGCTCAGCTGCATCTTTTCAGTGTCCCAGGCAGGATGGCTTATACTCATGGGATAACCCAAATTTAGAGAAACAAATATAAACATGACTCGTTTCACCTGCTAAAAGTTTCAGTCTGTATAAAAGAATAGTAGGAAGATGGCAGTAATTAAAGAAAAAAAAGCTTCTATCAAGTTAGGAAATGGCTCGCTTGTTCCTTGATCTTAAATATTAGGTTATGCTGAATTTTGTTCAACATGTTGATATAAATCACTTTAGGTGAAGCAGCATTTCAGAGACAAGAAGCTACATTCCTTCATACAAATATTTGACAAATATTATCAATCTTACCGACCCTACATCATTCACACAAATCCAATCTCTAGGGTTTTCAAGTCAAGTAAAATAATATGTAACTAACCATGAGATACTTCTCCACAGAAGTATGAAATGCGGTGTGTTACCACTATTGGTCAGAGTATTCATAGATGAAGGGGTTGGGAAGACTTGTGAAATGCTACAATGGATAGTATTCAGAAAATCACAAACTTTTGTTGTTGTCATTGCTGTTGATGCTTTCTCAACTCTTTTTTCTATGTAAACTATATATTTCAGTACAATATGTATATATACACATGTTCCCAAATCAACAAAGTGAACGTATACATGCATATGCAGTACCTGAAACAAAATAAACAAAAACCCCAAAACTTTATAGAATCCCAAAAGCCCAATGTCATATACCCTCCAGTCCTATTCTCCCAAGGTTATGCACTATCCTGCCTTCTAACAACTATACTAAACATCTGTCCTCAAAAGACATCACTGGGCTTTAAAGCACAGTTTATTACACTTATTTCCATTTTTTTATCCCCAGAAATGACAGGTGTACTTTTATACTACCCCAGTTTTCAATATTTTTTAGTAACATACCTTTCAGATTTAATGACCTTCACATTAAATAGTCTTTATGGCATCCCGATATCATGAGAGCTATTTTACAAACACTACACTGAGAGAATAAGTAATAATCCTAATAGATCAGGTATTACTAAAAACTCACTTCTTGGGGCCTCCAGCCACTTGACCAAGACTTACTTATAAAGCTGTATGTCACTTATAAGGCACCTGACTCCAATGCTATATACACTGCCGATCCCTTCAGATCTCTTCTTCTTATCATGCACAATTCACAGAATACAAGAGAAACTAACACTTCAATAACACTTATTTCAACTACTCGGTGGGTCCAGCAATGCAGAAGGAAGCATTTAGGACTACATGGCAAAGGTCCCAAAGGATATCAACTAAAAAAGAAAAAACAAAAGCATTAAGAAAGAGTAATAATGATTCAGTCTCCCATTCATCTTTTTTTTTTTAATTTTTTTTTCAACGTTTTTTATTTATTTTTGGGACAGAGAGAGACAGAGCATGAACGGGGGAGGGGCAGAGAGAGAGGGAGACACAGAATCGGAAACAGGCTCCAGGCTCCGAGCCGTCAGCCCAGAGCCTGACGCGGGGCTCGAACTCACGGACCGCGAGATCGTGACCTGGCTGAAGTCGGACGTTTAACCGACTGCGCCACCCAGGCGCCCCTCCCATTCATCTTTAACTTCACTGATAGTTTGTACTTGCTAAAGGCTCATAAAACAGATCTTCCTATTCTCAAAAGGGGAAACACTCCATGTACAGGAGAGATACTCAAGAGCTGATGACTACAAACATACATTTTTCAAATAAACTCGTATTTCAAGAAAATTTCTGGATTTACTCCAACACAATATGTAGGAGAATCTTCATTCATATATGCATTCACATATTCATTTCTTTAAATATTCACCAAAAACTATTAATTTCCACCTCAGACCTCCTCCATGAGGTCAGTACTGATCTTATATTAATAATTTTTTCCTTATCTGATGACCTGTAACAGAGCTGTACTACATTCTAAACTATATTGGTTAACTAAACATCTTGGTAAAGGGCCACTGATGCTTTGAAACCAGAAAATAGCTGTGATAAAGGTTTTTCATCTTTAACAAACTGAGTTGGGGTTTTTTTTTTGTTGTTGTTTTTTTGGGTGTTTTTTTTTTGTTTTTTTTTGGGGGGGGGGTTGAGAAAGAAAGAGAGAGCATGAGCAATGTAGAGGAAGAGGGGAGAGAGAGACTCTTAAGCAGGCTCCATGCCCAACATAGAGACTGACACGGGGCTCAATTTCATAACTATGAGATCATGACCTGTGGGGTGCCTGGGTGGCTCAGTCGGTTAAGCGTCCGACTTTGGCTCAGGTCATGATCTTGTGGCCTGTGAGTTTGAGCCCCACGTCAGGCTCTATGCTGACAGCTAGGAGCCTGGAGCCTGCTTTGGATTCTGTGTCTCCCCTCTCTCTCTCTGCCCCTCCCCGACTCGTGCTCTGTCTCACTCTGTCTCTCAAAAATAAATGTTAAAAAAATTTTTTTCTTTAAAAAAAAGAAATGCAGTAAATAAATTTAAGCAGAATAAAAATGTTAATCACCATTACCATTCTCCAATAGGAGACAGCATTTCCTGAGTATATTTGACCAGGGCATTCTGATTTGCACATGTTGAAGGTCTAGTGTTCTGCCAACAGACTTTGGGAATTGTTATCTTTGGGGACTTAAAAGAAGGCAAGGTTGCTTTAAACTAAAGGTGTCAGGAAATAGTTCACATAAGAACTAAAACAGATACAGGGCCTGGAAAGATATGTAGCCTTAATACATTCTGGGAAGGCCAATTGAGGCAGGAAAATAAAGCAACAGTATACCTGCAAAGAAATGAGAATAATGAGTGGGGTTCAAAATAAATGTAGCATCAGCAGCATGAAAATGAGTTGTAGAAATAAAGAGTTGACAAGGATATTGGATATTGCTAAGAAGGTTTTTCTATGTTAAAAACCTTGGAAGCTGAGATGGTAGGAAATATGTAAGATACATGTCCCTGTTGGCCCAGGACATTTCTAGTATACCTGTTAACCAGACTTGACAAGAATTAAATCAAGTACAGTGTTTGTTCAAATAAAAAGACCTCAGTTTAGATGACATATTATATATGGTCATTTAGTGTATCAAAAATATAATTTTGTAAGTTCTTATCATTTAGATATACATAATAGAATATGTACTGATGAAATTAAATAATGTCCAGGATATGCTTCAAAATAATTAGCGGAAAGGTATAAATAAAAAAGACTACCCATGAACTGATAATTCTTGAAACTAGATGATAAGTACATGGTGGTTCATTATACCGTGACTTTATTTAAATAACAGTATGTACTTACTGAAATTTTTTTAAAAATGTTTCAATGGCATTCATAGGAGATGAAATAGTATTTCTGCAGCATTAATTTAATAAAACACAATATTTTCACCATATATATACTAAATGTCTATCAAATAAGCAAAATTATTAAAAATCAAAAACACATTTAACCATTTTAACGTAACTAAAAATTCATCTTCTTTCAACAAGAACTTCATAATTTCAAGGAAGGATGAACACTAATGGAGCGCCTGGGTGGCTCAGTCAGTTGAGTGTCCGGCTTTGGCTCAGGTCATGATCTCGTGGCTCATGAATTCAAGCCCCTCATGGGGCTATGCTGACAGCTCAGAGCCTGGAACCTGATTCTGATTCTGTGTCTCCATCTCTCTCTGCCCCTCTCCCTTCAGAGTACTCTGGAAGGCCTATTCTTATTCCAGTGTATCAAAAATATTACAAAGCTTGTGTCCTTCAAATCTAATTATAAATTCAATACATAAGTCTAATGATTTTATGCCAAGTGAAATACATCAGAGAAAAACAAATACAATGATTTCGCTCATATGTGGAACTTCAGAAACAAAATAAGTGATCAAAGAAGAGAGACAAAAAAACACAGAGTCTATAATACAGAATACAAACCAGGGGAAGGGGGAAGATGAGTGAAATAGGTGAAGGGGATTAAGAGCGCACATATCATGACGAGCACTGAGTAATGTGTAGAATTGTTGAATTACTATCACTTCTTGGCCTTTTGGCTAAGATCAAGTGTAGAATTGCTGAATTACTATATTGTACACCAACGCTTTTAAGTTGTTCCTTTATAATAAAGTTTAATTTTTCTTTTAAAATTCTATACTGGGTAATTAATTACTGAAAATCTGTATTTTTTACTTATTTACTAAAAAAACTATAAATAAATATGCTCTATAAAGTAAATATCTCTATTATTAAATCATTTATATTTATTAACTTCTCTTTAGTCACTGTGACAACTGAAGTTTTACCAACACTTATTACAAAGAAAGAAACTTAGATCTATTGGTAAGTATAATATTACTTTCAACATACACAGTCCAGTAGAGCCTAATGTTTAAATAAGGTTTAAATTTCAAAACATACATTGTTATTTAAATAAACTATCTTAACAAATTATGATTTGGGATTTTTCCGCCCAATTTAACACTCAGCTGAGACAGCAAAAGTAGGCTATCTTTATTTTTTAAAAAGAAAAAAGAAAGTAGTTCTATTCTCCTGAACTGATTTTAAAAGGTAAAATTAGCTAATAAAAAAATAGAGATTCTAAGTGTAAAATTAATATGGAGTCACAACAGGGGTGCCTGGGTGGCTCAGTTGGTTGAGTGACCGCCTTTGGCTCAGGTCATGATCTCACGGTTTGTGAGTTCGAGCCCCGCGTCGGGCTCTGTGCTGACAGCTCAGAGCCTGGAGCCTGCTCAGATTCTGTCTCCCCCTATCTCTGCCCCTCTCTGCTCATGCTCTGTCACGCTCTCTCGCTCTCTCTCTCGCTCTCTCTCTCAATAAGTAAACATTAAAAAAATATATAAAAAAATATATGGAGTCACAACAGAGATATCTGACTTTGCAGAAGTCAGGCCACACATATCTTTGATTAATGATGAAGGGCAGAAGACCACTGATAAAATGTAACATAAATGCTCAAAAAAACCTGGTATCTGAATCTGACTGAAGTGTTCACATTGTCCTGAGTCACTGCTCTGTAGCCCACACCCATGGAAGTAATGGATAGATTCAGACATGGCTCCTCAGATATGTTCTATTTCTCTATTGTTTTAATTGTAATAATGAGTAATACAAATATAATGTAATAGATTAATGCATAAGACCTGTATAAGAAACATTAAGCTAAAACAGGCCATGTAATATCCAAAGTTTCCCAGATTACCTATATAATACATTTGTGAATGAAGATGTTATTAACAAATATACATGTTCCTCAAAAACTTTTTAATTTTTTTACATATAAATGTAACAATATAAAATCCTGCCTAATGATCTACATTTAATAATTATTAAAATACAAATACATTTCTGATCACCATAAAATCACTGATAGCTGGATTAATGTACTCATTCACTCAAGAAATATTTAATGAGAGCCTACACTGTGCTAATCAATGTCCCAGGGGCCAAAGATATGAACGGTACACATTAGGCCTTGTGATAAAACAAAAAATATCCCAGTAACATGATCTCCATTATTATCTTTGTGGATCTCTGAGAGATGATTGCAAGCCAAAGACAAGTTGTCATAATTCTCCTTCCTAGTCTACAAAATTATAAACCATGCATTATGAGTTATTACCTTATGTGTTATATATCATATATAATACATGCGATTCCATATAAATTATAATGTACTAGTTATCTCAAGAACATGAGTTCTTATCAGAAAGGATAATGTCTACTACCCAGTGCTTAACACATAGCAGATATTTGATAAACCTAATGAATAAGTATGTAAATAACTGTGATACTTCAAGAGCTACAGCAATATGATTTGGATTCCCTAGTTATAACAAACCTGGGATCTGTTCCAACAAAACTATTTCTGCAGCATATGCATAATTATACTCTTTGGAAAAAACACATACAGTTTTGATGGTGAGTCAGAGAAGTTAAAATATAGAAGATAAGAATGAAAACTACTATTTTACTAGAAGTATAGTAAAAAAAAATTCTAACTCCAGACTTCCTTTGAACTCAGTTCCTACTGGAATCTCCACCTTGCTGGCCTGCCCTACAAATCCTGGACTTGCCAGCCCCCACAACTGCATGAACCAATGCCTTTCAAAAAAAACTAAAAATCAGTCAGGGGTGCCTGAGTGGCTCAGTCAGTTAAGCATCTGACTCTTGATTTTGGCTCAGGTCCTGATCTCACAGTTCATGAGTTTAAGCCCTGTATCAAGCTCTGAGCTGACAGCATGGAGCCTGCTGGGGATTCTCTCTCTCCCTCTCTCTCCCCCACACATGTGTGTGTGGATGCTCTCTCTCTCTCTCTCTCTCAAAATAAATAAATAAGCCTTAAAAAAAAAATCAGTCGACCACTCAGTGAGTGCGTGTATGGCTCCAGATTCTATGCTTATTTTTGCACTTTCAAACAGTACTAGAAGTCATGGGAGATGGAATAAGAAGGAGGGAGACACAGAAAGAGACTGAAACATTTCTCTAAGTTTCAAATCCCTCAGTTGCAATAACCCAGATATCTCTTCAAGTATGTTATGTTAATTAAGTAATTTAACACAGGCTTTGAAAGTATAACATAGATAGCTACATGAACCTAAATTAATCACAATTACTCAAGGAGACTAAGGAGAAATTGAGGCAATACAGTACAAGGTGTCCTCAATAACAGATAGAAAATGTGCTGTGGGTTGTAAAGATAGACCATAAAATTACAGTAGTAAGAGATCCACAGAAACACTGGAATATCATAATAATTGAATAACCACGAAACACTGATGTTATGATTACAATAAGTTTGCTGATTCTATCAAATAGTATAAACTCAAATGTATAAGAAATCAATTTGATACATACTTGTGACAAAAAATTTTTTTGTGAAAGTACAGCTATCAAAGGCAGCAATTTTCTCCTGCAAGACTACAACGAGGATCCTAAAATTAGAGGGGGAAAAAAATGTGAATGTGAAATTCTGTAAATTAAATTATAAATAAGATAAATCATTAGATTTAAATAAGTATCTACCAATGCAATTTTGGCAAGAAACCTCTGCCTGTTAAAATATAAAAACAGAACCACAAAATCCTTATAGTAATCAAGAAAAACATGATTAGAAGAAAAGTGACAGAACAAACTATAGCTTAAAAAATTATTTTTCTCTGAATAAAATTTTATTTTCATTCATTATTAATCAAATAAATCTATCTTCATTAGGAATGTATGAAATCAATAAACTGCTGGCTATTTACTAAAAGTGTTTTCCAGTGCTGCTCAAAGTCATGAAATTAAACATAAAATGGATTTATGTAACCTGTCACTTAAAATGATTGCTGAATTTCCCAACACAAGAGCAAAAGAAAGAAAGCAAACTCAGACAACTGTTATTCAGTATAAATGAGCCATTTCTGATTGATTCAATATATTAAAATTTAATCAGAATCTGTATGAACTATCTCCCAAAGCCCAAGATGTGCAAATAATTAGGAACATAATTCAGTTATAAAATTTTTTCATAATCAAAATTCCTAAAATACGTCCAAAATGAAGTTATTTTATAAATTATGTTTTAGAATACTTCTCCTTGCATAGCATTAATGTAAAGATACAAATTTCAAAGTCATTTTAATAATTAAAGATTACAATTGTTAAATATTTAACATACTCAGTGTTATTTTTCCAAATTTGGGGGAGGTAAGCCTGAGTAACAGATGTTAATGGTGAGCGGGAAAAAAGAAAAGTGTTGTCTTCAACATGCATGCTTTAATAATCTTGTTCATTAAACTGAGGGTTGATGGGGGGTGGGAGGGAGGGCAGGGTGGGTGATGGGTATTGAGGAGGGCACCTTTTGGGATGAGCACTGGGTGTTGTATGGAAACCAATTTGACAGTAAATTTCAAATATTAAAAAATTAAAAAAATAATAATAATCTTGTTCATTTGCTAATGCAAAACAAAATCCTTAACACAGTTGACAACACATAATAAATGATTCAGTCATGGCACTTAACATAAGAAACCAACCAATCCTCAGACCCAGGTTAAAGGCTTAGGGAACCCATAATAAGAAGGTGACAAACTCAAATGAGAGAAAACGCAGACAAACCAGAGATGAAAAGTTTTCCTATAACCAAGCAGCCCCTCCCCATAATACAGTAACAAAGAATGATTCCAACAAGGACAGTTTAATTTATTATGAATATTGCTAAGTCCAAAACACTGTGCCATAGAGCTGATTTGCAAAACCAAATGCAAAATTAGCCAGGCAAAGACCTGGTGAATAGATTTGACACTTTATAGAGCAAAATCTAAGCAGTATCCTGAAATCCGCATGATAGCTTTTCCTCTAACCTTCACCATTTGAACTCATGCAACTTCTAATGGGAAAATCAATTTTTAAAAATACTACATAATGTGCCCAAATCAACAGATGTTTTTTGTTGGAACATATCTTCAAATAGTTTTTCTTAAAAAAAAATAAAGGTAGAATATGAACATTTGCTAATCAACCAAATATCCAGAGAATTTCATAATCACTTTTCATTAATGATATCTCATATTCATAAATCACTCTTTTATCTCCTTTTACTCCTACTTACAAGTTTCACAATTACTAATTACTTACGACGAGCACACTGATGACTACAAAAAAATTAACTGTATTAATTTTCAATGTAATTTATATCTGTTAAATATTAAATGTGCTCATTATTTCATGGCTAAAATTAAAAGCGATAAACACAAAAATATTTGTTGTAGGAAAAGCTGACCTAACTGCAGTACTTGGAACACAGTACTTGGAACAAGTGCAGACTTAAGAAAAACCCAAATCTGCCATTCACAGCATCTGTAACAGGTTGTGGTTTTTTTAATGTTTTATTTATTTGTGTGTGTGTGTGGGGGGGGGGGACAAGCGGGGCACGGGCAGAGAGAAAGGAAGACACAGAATCTGAAGCACGCTCCAGGCTCTAAACTGTCAGCACAGAGACCAACGCAGGGCTTGAACTCATGAACCATGAGATCATGACCTGAGCCAAAGTCGGAAGCTTGACGAACTAAGCCACCCAGGCACCCTGTCTCTGTAACAGTTTTAAAATATTTTGCAAGAAATACTTTTTTAAAAATTTAACTGCACTTTGTTCCTCTGTTTTCTAGTGTATTTGCGTATTTGTAGTACTACAAGTAAATTGTGCTCTACAAATCTTATTTGTACTTAATCTCCCTTTCCAAGTGTGTGCAAGTTGCTGTTTGGCTAA
This sequence comes from Neofelis nebulosa, assembly GCF_028018385.1. NCBI lineage: Eukaryota > Metazoa > Chordata > Mammalia > Carnivora > Felidae > Neofelis > Neofelis nebulosa. Next base: position 50,081,489 of record NC_080797.1, read on the forward strand.
GTAGGTATGTAATCTGTTGTGTGAGACAGCACAAGGACACTTGAAAAAGGGCTTTCATTACATTTTCCCAGGTTAAATATATTATCCATTGGATCCAGCCATTCAATAATGTTGATTTTGAATAATTTGCTGTGTCATTGGATAATTACATTATCCCAGCAATAATATTTCTGTTTCCTATAATTTTGAGTTTGAGATTATTTAAAGTATAAATATGCATAATAATTAGATCTTCACTATGAACTGCACACTATCACTGAACAGCTTTTCTTTGTCCTAGTTCATGTTTTTATACTTGAATTCAAACACTTTTTTTCATTAGTATCAAAGCCCACATATCCTTTTAGTTTGCATTTGTCAGGTCTGTCTTTAGCTTCTTTTTATATTCAGCCTTTGAGTCACTTTTTGAATCTCTTTAAAATCTAACCCAAGAGTCTTTTATTACAAAATTTATTTTATATTGACACAGCACAAAATATTGTGTTTTCCATGTTCCATGTGTTTGCTTTTTGATGAGATGTTCAGATTTACAGTTTGCATCCATGACCTTGATCAAGACATTTTCCAATGCAGGGCTGCAATTTTCTCAAACGTAAAATGAAGTGCTGAGTAATAGAAGATTCTTAAGGTCCCTTTCTCCCCTAATATTCAATGGCTGTAAGTTAAATCTTCATTATCATTAGGTCAGGTTCAACCCAGATCTGAGTGTTTTCTTAGAGATTTTAACAAAATAGATTTGAAAGAAGGAAAATGTATCTAGTCCATGCTTTAGTTCTACTGTTAAATATAAATAAATAACAATATTTAAAAGCCACTTTTATTGTTCAGATATATGTTTTGTTTTGATGAATGCTAACAGGAAAGTTATATTTCACATTATAAACCAGTAAACCCACAGAAGTTCATACATTCTATATATTAAAAAGCTATGTTATACATGTAAAAAAGTTCCCCAAAGCAATGCTTAATCTTTGTACATTTGCTTACTTTTTGTTCTTTTCCATTTCAGTTTTAAAATACTGATTATGACTCGCTAAACTTAATTCACTAATGGATCAAGACTGGAAGTTTGAAAACATTCATTCAGAAATCTTAACAGTTACTCCACTTGGCAAAATTCAGGGAAGGTATTTTGTAACTTTAAAAAAAATAAATAAATCAAAGATAGTCAATGATACCAGTAGAGCTCTACATGCCCAGGAGGTGCATTACTTTGTATAAGAAACACATGAAAGGGGCACCAAAGTGGCTCAGTCAGCTGGTTAAGCATCCCACTTCGGCTCAGGTCATGATCTCGAGGTTCATGGGTTTGAGCCCCACATGGGGCTCTGTGCTGACAGCTCTAAGCCTGAAGCCTGCTTCGGATTCTGTGTGTGTGTCTCTCTCTCCCTTCCCCTGCTCAGTCTGTCTGTCTGTCTCTCTTCTCAAAAATAAATAAACATTAAAAAATATTTTTTAAAAAGAAGAAATACATGAAAAAGTGCTTACCGCTTGTTGCAGTGGAGATCATAGATAGGTGTTTTAAACTGAATAGACTTGACCATCTCACCAGTACGAAGTGAATATAGATCTACACAACAGTAAGGTGGACTTGTGCTAAAAGAAAGAAAGAAAGAAAGAAAGAAAGAAAGAAAGAAAGAAAGAAAGAAAGAAAGAAAGAAAGAAAGAAAGAAAGAAAGAGAGAGGGAGGGAGGGAGGGAGGGAGGGAGGGAGGGAGGGAGGGAGGGAGGGAGAAAGAAAGAAAGAAAGAAAGAAAGAAAGAAGAGAGAGAGAGAGAGAGAGAGAAAGAAAGAAAGAAAGAAAGAAAGAAAGAAAGAAAGAAAAACAAAAAGAAAAAAAGACAAAAGCCATATTTTTAAAAATGTGGGGGGAGCCAGTAAACTCTATATTTTCTTATTAACATAATCTTAAAACCCCTAATTAACATAATAGAAGGAAATTTACTTGAACTATTAAAATAGTTCATAATATCATAATATATCCCAATCAATTCATTTCATTAATGCAAAATTAAGGGAAAAAAAGAAAATGAAACTCATTCACCAAATTATCACTATACAAAAGAAAACTATAAGATTATCTCAATAAATACATAAAAGTATTTGATAAAATTAAAAACTTGTTCATAAGAAATATTTCATTAATCTGATAATGTATAGTAACCTTAAAACTAAGAAAAACTATCAATTGTATATAATGGTAAAACATTGAAAACCTTCACCCTAAAATCAGGAACTAGACAAGAATACTCATTATTACCACATCTACTCAAGACAGTATGGAAAGTCCTGTGCATAAGGCAAGAAAAGAAATTACTATAAGGAAGAAAAAAAGCTGTCATTATTTGCCAAGAATTTGCCTGTGTATGTATAAAACCCAGTAAGACAAATCTGTATGTCAAAATATACATAAAGACAACCCCACAATAAAGAAGAACCATTACTATATGGATTAATACATGAATTAATTGGTAATATGGATTGCTAATTAATTGACATATCAATTTACCCTGGTCACTAGGTACAATACCACCCATATTTTTATAAATTAAGGACAAACCATTATAAAGTGAAATTTTAAATCCATATATATTGGATATATGAATATATTGAATACCTTGGAATAAATCTAAGTAAAAATTTTGACATATTTACACAAAAAGAAACAAAACAAAACAAATCAAAATAAACTGAAGTATATACCATAGGCTGACAGACTTTCTAAACTGAAACAGTTCAACTCTAATAAAAAATCTACCAGAATGAGACCTCACTCCAAAATGTATATAAATATACATTCCACATGATCAGATTATTTTGGAAAGGTATAGTAATTAAGAGACTGGGTTCTTGACTCTAGAACAGATAAAGAGATTCATGTTTCCACCTTAACAAGGTAGGAAAAGAAGAACAAGTTAAATCCAATAAAAGTGCAATGAGGGAATTAATAATAAAATACAATATGAAATCAATGAATTGAAATGGGAGTAAGCAAAAGAAAACATGAAACCTAGTTTTCTGAAACCAATCTACAAAGAAACAAATAATTTGACTATTCCAGTATCTATAAAAGAAACTGAACTGATAATTTAAAACTTCTCACAGTGAAATCCTTGTAAAAATGGCTCATTTGTAAATCCTATTAATCATTTAAACAAAAATGTTTAGATATCCTACATAAACACTTTCAGAAGGTAGAAGAGGAGTAACTTCTCAACTTATTTTATGAAGCAAGTAACACCTGATTGCAAAACTAAACAAATACTTTGGAAGAAACTACAGATACATTTCTGTATCTATGTATCTCATGACTATACATAAAAATTCTCCAACAAAATATTAACAAATCAAATCCAGCGATACAAAATGAGACGAGGTTTATCCCAGGAATGAAAGGTTGTTGCATATAAGACAACTTCAAATTGCTGAAGGACATCTACACAGACTTAAAAACAAAACAAAACAAACAAAAAAAAACTTTCACCAAAATATCAAGAACAAGGCAAACCTGTCTGCTCTGACCACTCTCATTTAACAAGTTAATTTCTAAATATTTATGAAAATTTGCAAAACATGATTAGTGACTTTATATGTATGAAACATTATTAATCTATAATAATTAAGATAATAGGAGATGTCACCTCACATCTGTTAGAATGGCTATTATCAAAAAGATAAGAAATATGAGTTAGCAAGGGTGCAAAGAAAAGGGAACTCTTGTGCATTGATGGTGGGACATGTAAATTGCAGCACTCACTATGGAAAATAGTATGGAGGTCCCTCAAAAAAATTAAAACCAAGAAACAGACTCTTAACTATAGAAAACAAGCTGATGGTTACCAGAGGGGAAGTGAATGGGGGTATGTGAAATAGGTAAAGGGGATTAAGGGTTGCACTTGTGATGAGCACCAGGTGTTGTATGGAAGTGTTGAATCACTAAATTCTATATCTGAAACTAATATTATGCTGTATGTTAACTGGAATTTAAGTTAAAAACAATTTTTTTAAGTAAAAATATCATATGATTCAGCAATTCCACCTCTGGGTATTTATTAAAAAAAAAAAAAAAAAAAGGCTCACTCAAGGGGCACATGGTGGCTTAATGGGTTAAGCGTCCAACTCTGACTTTGGCTCAGGTCATGATCTCGCTGTTCGTGGGTGGGTTCAATCCCCGGACAGAGTTCTGCACTGGAGCACGGAGCCTGCTTGGGATTCCGTCTCCCTCTTTCTACCCCTCCCCCACCTGCTATCGTCCTCAAAATAAATAAACATAAAACTTAAAATAATAATAATAATAATAATAATAATAATAATAAAAGATACATCATGCACTGGTATGTTCATTGCAGCACTATTTACAACAGCCAAGACATGGAAGCAACCTGGATCCATCAATGGATAAAAGGATAGAGAAAATGTGGTAGATACAGATATACATACACAATAGAGCATTATTCAGGCATTTTTAAAAAAAGGAAATCTTGCCATTTGTGACATGGATACACCTTGAGGGCATTATGCTGAGTGAAATAAGTCAATGACAAATATTGTATGATCTCACATATATGCGGAATTTAAAAAAAAAAAAAAAAAAAAAAAGATGAACTCATCAATTCAGAGAACAGACTATACTTGCCAGAGGTAGGGGGTAGGCAAAATGGGAGAAGATGGACAAAAGGAAAAAACACCCAGTTAGAAGATTAATAAGTCCTGCGGATACAATGTAGAGCATGGTGACTATAGTTAACAATACTGTATTAGGGGCGCCTGGGTGGCGCAGTCGGTTAAGCGTCCGACTTCAGCCAGGTCACGATCTCGTGGTCTGTGAGTTCGAGCCCCACGTCAGGCTCTGGGCTGATGGCTCGGATCCTGGAGCCTGTTTCAGATTCTGTGTCTCCCTCTCTCTGCCCCTCCCCCGTTCATGCTCTGTCTCTCTCTGTCCCCAAAATAAATAAAAAACGTTGAAAAAAAATTAAAAAAAAAACAAAAAACAAAAAAACAATACTGTATTATATATTTAAAAGTTGCTAAGAGAGTAGGTCTTAAAAGTTCTCATCAAAAGTAAAATATGGTAACTGTGTGGTGACAAATATTAACTATACTTACTGTGGTGATCATTTTGCAGTATACACAAATATCAAATCATTACATCATATACCTGAAACTAATATAATGTCATATGGCAAGTGTATCTCAATTTAAGAAAAAAAATGGTATTATGATACTGGTCTGAGCCCAGACATATAGGTCAAGGGAGCAGAATAGAGCGTCCATAAATAAACGCACATGTATGACCTAATGATTTTCATCAAAGGTGCCATATAATTAAGTGATGAAAGAATAATTTTTAAACAAATGTTGCATTTAAAAATTAGTTACTTGCATGGAAGGAATTAAATTTTTCCCTAACTTATGTATAAAAAATAACTCAAAATAGATCACAGCCTAAGAATATAAGAACCAAATAGTTTCTAGAACAAAATATAGATAAAATGTATTTTTTTAAGATTGATTGATTCATTGATTGATTGATTTATATGCAGGGGGACGGGTAGAGAGAGAGGGACAGAGAAAATCCCAAGCAGGCTCTGTGCTAGGATTCAGCACAGAGCCTGATGTGGAGCTCAAACTCAAGATCATGAGATCATAACCTAAGCCAAAATCAAGACTCGGACACTTCACCACCTGAGCCATCTAGGCGCCCCTAGATAAATCTATTTCTTAAATAAGAAAAAGAAAGTATGAACACAGACATAACTGACAACACAAAATTATCAAAACAAATTTTATTTTTTGGGGAATGCAAGCTGGTGCAGCCAATCTGGAAACCAGTATGGAGGTTCCTCAAAAAACTAAAAATAGAACTAACTACCCTACGACCCAGCAATTGCACTACTACGCATTGATCCACAGGATACAGGTGTGCTGTTTCGAAGGGACACATGCACCCCCATGTTTATAGCAGCACTATCAACAATAGCCAAAGTATGGAAAGAGCCCAAATGTCCATCAATGGATGAACGAATAAAGAAGATATGGTATATATATACAATGGAGTATTACTCGGCAATCAAAAAGAATGAAATCTTGCCATTTGCGACTATGTGGATGGAACTGGAGGATATTATGCTAAGTGAAATTAGTCAGAGGAAGACAAGTATCATATGACTTCACTCATATGAGGACTTTAAGAGACAAAACAGATGAACATAAGGGAAGGGAAACAAAAATAATATAAAAACAGGGAGGGGACAAAACACAAGAGACTCTTAAATATGGAGAACAAACCGAGGGTTACTGGAGGGGTTGTGGGAGGGGGGATGGGCTAAATGGGTAACGGGCACTAAGGAATCTATTCCTGAAATCATTGTTGCACTATATGCTAATTTGGATGTAAATTTTAAAAAATAAAAAATAAAATTTAAAAAAAATTTGTAATTGATATTTAAAAATGAACAAGCAAGCCCCATATCGTGAGAAAATATTTTCAAAAGATATATCTGACTAAGGGTTTGTACCCCGAACATAAAAAGAACTCTTATCATTCAACAATAATGATACATACAACACATTTTTTAATGGCCATAATATTTGACACTTTACCAAGGAAATACAGAAAGGGCAACTAAACACTTGAAAAGATGCTGAACATCATGGAAATACAAATTAAAACCACTAAACCACTAAGGGATACCACTATACTCATTAGAATGGCTAAAATTTAAGACTGGCAATATAAGAATGCAAAGTAATTAAAACTGTCATACACTGCTGTTAGGAATGCAAAATACTCACTTTGAAAAATAGTTTAGCTGCTTTTTATACAGTGAACATACCCTTACTGTGTGTCACATCTAGGTAATTTGTTACTCATAATAACAAAACACTTAAATGTAAGTCAATAAGTGAATGGATAAATATACTATGATATATTGAGGTAATGCAATATTACTCAGCAATTTTGAAAAATGAATTATCCATACAAAATGAATCTTAAAACCATTAGGAAGTGAGAAAGAAAAGGTCAGATACAAAAGTCTACACACTGCATGAGTCCCTTTTCAATGAAAAGCTTCAAAGGTAAAACTATAATTATTGGAAGTAGATCAGTTGTTGCCAGGGGACAAAGCAAGAGGGAGGTAAAGTGCCATGAGAAAATTCTGGGGATAATGGAAATGTTGCTGTGTCTTGATACACAACTGTATACAAGTGGCAAAACTGGGGTGGGGGGGAAACTAGTAAAACCTGAACTTCAATCTCTAAATTGACACAAGGCAAAAATTCTTTTCTGAATGTTCCCAACTAATTAATCCAGTCCTCTGCTGAGAAGCAATGAGTTAATAATGAATGAAATCTAACATTTTGCCAGACCAACTGGGAAGAAAAAAACAGCTTGTCACCTTCAATTAGCAGCTCAGTATAGCCACAGTACACTAGAAACTTGAATTCTGATCATTTCACTGGCATCCATACTATGTCACAACTGAGATTCTTCCTGCAGAAAATCTTCAATAGAAACAGACAAAACAAATACTATGAAGGCTCAGTTTAGAGTTGACCAAACAAGACTTGGTAGAATTGAAAAATCTACTTATATGGGGCGGGGGGGGGGGGGGGGACCTCTTATTCAATGCCTGACAGAAAAAAGATAATTCTTTTAAAACAAGAGTTTTCAGAAAGTCACACATTCATAAAGGAGTCAGTCATGCTATCTGCCAATAACACAGTTGTGTACACGCCTGACATATCCTTTTGTTCTCTATTTTTTCTCTTTTTAAAAGCCTTGACTATTTCCCTGGGACACAGCAAGACAATCTTAATTTTTCTCATGGGTAGGCTGATGAGAAAGCTTTCCATAACAGCAGCAGTGTGCATGCCCCATAACAGAAAGGATATGTGTTAAACTCAAATGAAGATATGAAACAAGTTTTGACTCTGCACTCTAGTATACACCAAACAGTGCCACAAGAAAGTTGTTTACAGAATGAGTTTTCGTTAGATTTCTAGAATTTGAATGGGGTAACATTTTCATATGTTTGTGTCTGACATTTAAACATAAAGCTGTGACTTAACTTTACAATAAACCTAATTAATTCTTTAAGGAAAAAAGTTCCAATAGATATGTTGAGAGCCAAATGTAGAACGTAACTGAATATATCGCAAGCAAACACCAGAGGTTAGAAGAAAAAGCAGGAATGATACAGTTTTTATTATTAAATGGTTGGTTCAGGAACTCTAACTTGTGAACCCAGCACCTCTGTCTTACCAATACACAGACAGCAACATGCATAGTATAAAGTTATGTTACACTTTTTATAATAAATATAAAATAGACATGAATACAGGGGCGCTTGAGTGGCTCAGTAGGTTAAGCATCCGACTTCGGCTCAGTTCATGGTCTCACAGCTTGTGAGCTCGAGCCCCACATTAGGTTCTGTGCTGACAGCTCAGAGCCCGGAGCCTGCTTTAGATTCTGTGTGCCTCTCTTGCTCTGCTCCTCTCTCACTCATGCTCTGTCTCTCTCTCTCTCAAGAGTAAATAAAACATTTTAAAAATTTTAAAAAATAGGCACGAATACAAATTGTCCTTAACTGACCTTTTCTTTACCTAAGTAGCCTGTTTTATAGTAAGCAACCAAGAACATAAGTTGAAAATTTTTGTATCAGAATAATGTGTCACCTACTGTACCAGTGACCTATACCCATAAGGGAAATTATTAAGCTTCTATTAGAGAGTTTTGGAAAAGTCCTTCCGTAGCCAATGGTATGATATTTACATATTTCATCTATTTCAGTGAAGAGCATTGACTAGAACTACTTAAAGAGCAAATTTTTTTAAAAGCCTCCATTATTGAAAATGCAATGGTTAAATTAAGCAATAAGGAACTAAAAAACCAAGTAGTTACATTAGATTTCTCAAAAGGAAAAATATTGAAAGTATTATAAATACCACCTATAAATACCATCTATAAATATTATAGATAAACACCAAGAAAACACTAAACATTTCCATATAAATATCTTGCCTACTTCAGTATTTCTTACTTTCTATGTAATACTTTTCACCACATTAAAAATATTTTAATATATTTAATGTAATTTTTTTATTTTTAGAGCAATTTTTGCTTCACAGCAAAATTGAAAACGTACAGAGATTTTCCATATACCCCTTCCACCATTCATGCATAGACTACCTTTAACAACATCCCCCATCAGAATGGAATGTTTGCTACAATAGATGAATCTACAATGACATATAATCACCCAAAGTCCACAGCTTACATTAGGGTTCACTCTTGGTGTTGTACATTTTATGGGTTTGGACAAATTTATAATGGCATATATCCAACATTATAGTATCATAAGGAATAGATTCACTACCCTAAAATTCCTATATGCTCTGCCTATTCGTCCCTCCTTCACCCCCAACCCCTGACAAACACTAATCTTTTCACTGTCTCCATAGTTTTGCCTTTTCCAGAGAGTAGAGTTGAAATCATATAGGATGTAGCCTTTTCAGACTGGCTTCTTTCACTTAGTAATATGCATTTAACTTTTTTCCCCCATTTAATTTTATGGCTTAATAGTTAATTTTAGTCCTGATTAACATTCCATTACCTGGATGTCAACAGTTTATTTCTCCATTCATCTACTGAAGGATATCGTGATTGTTTCATGTTCTAGCAACTATAAATAAAGCAAATATAAACACCTATGTGCACTTTTTTGTGAAAATTTAAATTTCCAACTCCTTTGGGTAAATACCAAGCAAGGCAATTCATGGATTGTAATGGTATGAGTTTAGCTTTGTATGAAACTGCCAAACTGTCTAACAAAGTGGTTTTACCATTTTGCATTCCTCCCAGAAATAAATGAGAGTTCCTGTTGCTCCACAACCTTACCAGCATTTGATGCTGTCAGCTTTCTGGATTTGGGCCATTGTAACAGGTATATAGTGACATCTCATTGTTGTTTTAAATTGGCTTCCCCTGATGACATAAGATACGGAGCATATTTCCACATGCCCATTTGACATCTATATATTGTGTTTGAGGTCTTTTGCCCAATTTTTAATCAGGTTGTTCATTTTCTTATTGTTGGGTTTTAAGAGATCTCTGTCCTTTATCAGATGTGTATTTTCCAAGTGTTTTGTCACTGTTTTGTATTCTTATTCTATTGATGGTGTTTTTGAAAAGCAGAAGTATTTAATTTTAATGATGTCCAAATTTGTTCAGAAAATTGAATCTGTGAAGTACAGGATAACCTCAGAAACATTTCCAGAATAAAGAAGAAATGAATAAAAGGGATGAAATGGAAAACAACAGATAAAAATCACTGAACATAGAAATTCAATTTATGGAAATACATATCATTGAAGAAACTGCCTCAAGATTGTAGCATCAATCCCTACGTGATAATTTCCAGCCTGCCAGCCTACCCTATTTCTTAACTGCCATCCCCTACAATCACATAATTCCTTTAAATGAAAATCATGTTGAATCACTATACTGTATACCTGAAACTAACATAAAACTGTTGTTAATTATAACAAAATTAAAATAAAATGATTTTTTTTACAAAAAGCAAAATCATGTGTGTGGGTATGGGTGTGTAAACTGAATGATATACTGGGTAATTCAGTATATAATACACATGCCCAGAGCCAGATGTATGCTCAGAAAAGAACCACAAGGACACTAGACTTGCATCTCTGTCTGGGCCTTTGACTCTGCACAGGCTGGACGTGAGGGCTAAGGCAGAATAATAGATGGCATAACTACACACTCAAGGACTATTCCAGCTCAGTACCAATTTGCAAAAGTTAGAGTATTTATTTTTTCATTTTGGGGTCTGCCATTTAAGCAAACCTCTGTCAGGTCACTGACTGACTGCCAAGATAATAGAGATTTCAGTAATCACATAAGACGATAAACATACAAAAAGTTTGGAAAAGCCATTAAACAATGGGTAGATGCAGGCAAAACCAGCATACTCTGGGGAGGAGGACAACCTGATGTTCAGAGTTGCCGTATTGCAATATTCAAATGTCCACTGATCAACAAAAAATGCAAGGCATAAAAAAAAAAAAAACAGGAAAGTATGGCCTATTCATAGAAAATAAATTGAGAGGGGGGGCGCTTGGGTGGCTCAGTCGGTTAAGCCTCTGACTTTGGCTCAGGTCATGATCTCGCAGCCCGTGAGTTCATGCCTCGCTTCAGCTCTGTGCTAATAGGTCAGAACCTGGAGCCTGCTTCTGATTCTGTGTCTCCCTCTCTCTCTACCCCTCCCCCACTTGCACTCTGTCTCTCTCTCTCTCCCTCTCTCAAAAATAAATAAACATTAAAAAAGAAAACGAAAGAAAAAGAAAGAAAGGCACCTGGGTGGCTCAATTGGTTAAGTGTCCAATCTTGGCTCAGGTCATGATCTCACGGTTAGTGAGTTCGAGCCCCATGTCAGGCTCTGTGCTGACAGCTCAGAGTCTGGAGCCTGCTTCGGATTCTGTGTCTCCCTCTCTCTATGCCCCTCCCCAGCTCATGCTCTAAAATAAATAAAACGTCTCTCAAAAATAAACATTAAAAAAATTTTTTAAGGAAATTAATTGAAAGAAACTATCAAAGGAAACCAAAACATTGTACTTCTCACCATACAAAAAATTTAAATCAATTGATTTAAATATTATGCTCATAGAGCTAAAAGAAACTACAAGAGAGAAAGATGAACAAATTGAGAATATCAATAAAGATCTAGAAATTATGAAAAAAGGAATCACATAGAAATAATGGAACTAAAAAGTACAATAATTAAAATGGAAAACACAATAAACTTGAGAAAGAAAGAAAAAGAAAGAAAGAAAGAAAAAGAGAGAAAGAAAGAAAGAAAGAAAGAAAGAAAGAAAGAAAGAAAGAAAGAAAAAAAAAGAAAAAGAAAATGGCTTTCGTGATGGCTAACACTATCAAATGCCTATTCTGAGCCAGACACTTCACATGGTTGGTATCATTTATACTTAACAGTAATCCTGTGATCGAAGTGCTATTATGATCTCCATTTTTCAGAAAAAGAAGCTGAGACTTGGAGAAATTGAATAACTTGCTAAGATCATACAGCTAGCAAGTGGTTTCAAATCCAGTTCCATTGGATTCCAGAGCCTGAACTCCTTACTACTGTCATGCTGGGCTGCAATTTCTCACAGTCAGGAATTCAAATAGCAGAAACAAGTCCAGCTGGAACTTACGAAAAGAACAGAGTCCAAGGTAGTGAGGAGGACACCATTAAACTAACTGACCAGAGAGTGCAACCTGGGAAGGGAAGCTGTTGTGACCAAATCACATGGTCATGATTCAAATGGAATAAAAGGTACTGAGTGCTGAAGTGCTCTAGGGAGGGCAAAGAACGAGTTCAATGACTACAAGGATGATGGAGACAGCATGGAAGAATGATGCCATTAGAGACGAAGAATGCTATGTGGAAAGCGGCTTGTGCTGGTCTGTGACTTCTGTGAGTTTAAAGGGGCTAGCTCTTCTATCTCCTGCCATCATCTTCTTCAACATTGTGTTGATTTCCTGATTTTACAAAACTCATCAGAGTCCCGACTTCACAGTTTTGTTCTCCTCCTGGTTATTCAAGTACAATTTATATTAAGTTTAAATCTGTTTTTAAACATTCTCCCCAGCAGTTCTGGGTTCCACTGGGACAAAATTCAGGTAGTAATGTGGGGAGGGGAGTGTATTTGTGCCACATAGGCACCTGCTTATTTCTCTTTGGTTTCAAAGATCTCTATTGATAGGGAAATTACATCCAAGAATGCTCAGCTCTAATATATGTGATATTGCATGCTTGAGGGGCTTTAATAATGATGATTCACATATTTCAAACATTAAAAAGTGACTTTAATGTTCAAAAAATAAAATAAAATAAAGTGGAAAACACACTAAAGGTTTCAAAAGCATATCTGAATATCAGAATAGGCAGAAGATAGAATGTGCAAACTTGAAAATAAGACAACTGAAATTATACATCAGAGGAAAATTAAAAAAGAATGAAGAAAAATTAACACAGCTTATAAGCAACACTATAAATCAACTAAAGTTAGCCAATTTACAGAAGACTCCACCCAACAAAAGAATACATATTCTTCTGAAGTGCACATGGAACATTCTATAGGGTACACCATATGTTAGCCACATAACAAGTCTCAATAAATTTAAAAACAATGAAAACAAGCTTTCTAACCAAAATGGAATGAAATTGCTAATCAAAACCAGAAGGAAAACTGGAAATTCACAAATATGTTGAATTAAACACCTCTTAAACAATCACTGAGCCACAAGTATGTGGGATTAAACAATAAACTCTTTAACAATCAACACCACATTAACGGAATGCAGGGGGCAGGGGAGTAGGGGAGGAACACGTGATCATCTCAAATGATACAGAAAAAGCACTTCCCGAAAGTCAACATCCTTAAATGATAAAAACACATAAGAAACTAGGAATAAAAGAAATTTTCTAAATATCATAAAGGGCATTTATGAAACACCCAGAGCTAACATATTCAATGGCAAAAGACTAAATGTTTTCCCCCTAAAATCAGGAAAAAGAAAAGGATGCCCACTTTTAACACTGCTATTCAACATTATATTGAAAGATCTAGCAAAAGCAGCTGGGCAAGAAAAAGAAATTAAAAGCTTCTAAATTGGAAAAGAAGTTTTATTAACTTGCTCTATTCACAGACAACATGATCCAATACATACAAAATCCCAAAGGATCCAAAAGAAATAATACTAGAACTGATAAATTCATGAAAGCTGCAGAGTATAATATCAAACATATAAACCAGCAGTTATCAATCCAAAAGAGAAATTAAGAAAGCAGTTCCATTAACAACAGCAATGCAATCTCTATCAAAATTCCAAAGATGTATTTTTTTTTTTTTGCAGAAATGAAAAGCAAACCTAAAAAAGCAAGTAGAAATGCAAGAGGCCCCAAACAGCCTAACAATAATGAAAAAGAACAAACTTGGCAAATTCACATTTCCCAATTGCAAAATTTACAACAAAGTGATTTTAATCAAAACACTGAAATAGTGAAATAATATTAGAGAGATAAACCAATGGAACAGAATTAGGATTCCAGAAACAAACACATACCTCCATGATCAATTAGTTTTTGAGAGAGATGCCAAATCTATTCAATGAGGAGGAAAAGAGTATCTTCAAAAATGGTGCTGGGTAAACTGAAAGTCCATGTGCAAAAGAATAAAGTTGGACTTCTATCTTACATCATATATAAAAATTAACTAAAAATAAATTAAAGACCTAAATATAAGAGCTAAAACTCTAAATTCTTAGAAGGAAAAAAGAGAGATAAATCTTCATGACCTTGGATTTGGCAATATTCTTAGATACAAGACCAAAAGCACAAGCAACAAAAGAAAAAATAGATAAATTGGATTACATCAATATTTTGTGCACAAAACTTTTGTGCATAAAAAGGCATTATAAAATGGTGCCTGGATGGCTCAGTCGGTTGAGTATCTCTTTATTTCAGTTCAGATCATAATCTCACAGTTTGTGAGTTTTAGCCCCACAGTGGGCCCTGTGCTGACAGTGTGGAGCCTGCCTGAGATTCTCTCTTTCTCTCTGCCCCTTCCTTGCTTGCACACATGCTCTGTATCTCTCAAAAATAAACATGCTTTTAAAAACGGGGTATTATCAAGAAAGTGAAAAGACAACCTTAAAAAAAATGAGACAATATCTGCATATCAGAGATCAGATAAGGGTCTAGTACCCAGAATATGTTGAATTCTTACTATTCAACAACAAAAAGACAAACAACCCCATTTACAAAAGGGCAAAGGATATGATTAGACATTTCTCCAAAGAAGACAGAGATATGGCCATCAAACATGAAAAAATGCTTAACATCATTAGTCATTAAGGAAATGCAAATCAAAACCACAATGAGATACCACTTCACACCCACTAGGTTGGTCATAATAAAACAACTGAAAAAGAGCAAGCATCAGCAAGGATGTAGAGAAAGTGGAACCCTGGTCTGTTGCTGGTAGGAATGTAAACTGGTGCAGTCTCCATGGAAAACAGTTTGATGGCTCTAGACATATGGGGCGCCTGGGTGGCTCAGTCGATTGAGCGTCCGACTTCGGCTCAGGTCATGATCTCGTGGTCTGTGAGTTCAAGCCCTGCGTTGGGCTCTGTGCTGACAGCTCAGAGCCTGGAACCTGCTTCAGATTTTGTGTCTCCCTCTCTCTCTGACCCTCCCCCATTCATGCTCTGTCTCTCTCTGTCTCAAAAATAAATAAACGTTAAAAAAATGTTTAAAAATTATCATGTGACCCAGTAATTTCACTCCTAGGTGATATATTCTCATGAGAAATGAAAGCATATGTCCATAGAAATACATGAACATTCATATCAGCATTATTCATAACAATCAAATTGGAAACAACCCATTCATCCCTTTAACTGATGAAAGCATGAACAAACTGTGGTATACACATATGATATAATATTATTTGGCCTTAAAATGAAGTTCCAATTATATGACATTCTGGGAAAGGCAAATTTATGGAGATAATAAAAGAAGATCAGAGCTTGCCAGAAGTCAGGGAAAGAGTGAAGGATGAATAGGCAGAGCACATAGAATTTTTAGAGCAGTGAAAATACTCTGCTTGATACAATAATGACAGATACATGCCATTATCCAGTCTGAGAAACACAGTAATATTATTAAACAAGACAGTTAGTGGGAGCATCTATGTGTATATGTTCAACCATATTGATAGAAAAAGGTAATAATTAAGTAGAAAAGGAAACGTGATCTAGAGAATAGAACAGAAGATGGAACCTTGGGAAATAATCACATTTCAAAAATATTACAATATTATTATGCTTTATCAAAATTATTTATTTTCAAGTCTCCAATATACTGTGATCATGTTCAAGCCACTAATGACATATTCATTTTTCATGCCCTCATCATGTGCCTAGAACATAGTATACCATCAATAAATATTTTTGAGAGTAATCAGAGTGAATGAAGGAAAAAGAAGACGTTCAGAAACAGAGTGTAATGAGCAGTGCCCACAATTAAGGACTATCAGTGTAAGGATTTGTGATCTGTTTCATTATATCACACTCAAAAGTTACAAACTTAAAACTCTATCTACTTTGCCATAGTAAACTTAAACAACATCTCCGATCATTTATTTCTGTTTCAGAAACTTTCAAAGGCACTCACTCTCACAGAATTTATTCAACAATTTGTTCAACCTTTCATCTAAGCAGATAAAGCCCTCCATGATATAGACTCAATTTTTTAAATATTTAATTGACACTCTCTCCTTTATTTTATTTTTCTAGAGAAAGTGTGTGAGGAGAGGGGCAGAGGAAGAGAGAGGCGGGGAGGATGCGGGGTAGAATTTTAAGCAGGCTCCATGCTCAGTGCAGAGCTGGACGCGAAGCTTGATTCCATGACCTGGGGATCATGACCTGAGCCAAAATCAAGAGTCAGATGCTCAACCGAGTCACCTAGCCCATGTACCATTAGTGCCTTTTTTTTTTTTTTTAACTCATGGTCTCTGTCTACCTGGTTCTATTCCATCCCCAACTCCACACACCTAAATCTAACACATTCTTCAGAATAAGCACAATAACATCCTCCTAGCTTGAAGTACTTGCTTCTTTCTTTGAAATCTCCTGAATCTGCCAGGTCAATTAAAGATCTACCAGCCATAATCGACTTACAGAGAAATGTCCTACTAACCATTCCATGACTAGTCAGCAGTCTTAAAAGGCCATGCTGTTTGCTACAAAAGCCCTCCCCTTAGACTAGAGGATGTATCTGACTTAAGGACAAGCAACCTATGGGTAGCTGTAGTATAAAACTGTATCCATATAGAGATGTACCATAGCACCTTAAAAAAGGGGAAAAAAAGAATAAAAAAAAGAACTATATTCAGAGAAAAGAGGATTATAGGTGATGGCAGTATATCCTAACACCTCATATATCACATATTTAAAATGGTTAAAGAGCAATAACATTATAAAGCAATATGGAAGTAAACAATGAACAAAATACAGTGTCAAAATTAGGTTTTATTTTCAGAATGATGGAAGAGAATTATTGCCTTTTATCTTTTCATTAATCTATTCATTTGATAAATTTAATTACTAATTTCTGTGCTGGATATTCTGAACAAAAAGGCCAAAGATCTTTCCCTTATTGAGTATATTCTAGTAGATGAAGACAAACATAAATACATAAATAAGTGAAATAAACCAAATGATTTGATCGTTGGTGAATATTGGTGAATAGTATGAATAAAGAAAAACACAGCAGATTAAAAGAGTAAGTGCAGGGAATGAAAGGATATGCCTCACTGCCCACAAAGTCTTATGAGGATTAGAGAGTAAGAATTAGAAATAACCTGGGTGTACTGGTGTCTTCTGAGGACTAATATAAACCTGTAAACAGGCACAATCTGTCATTATGGTCACAGGGTATATAATGGCAGTGTGATTAAGAGTGTAGGGAGAAGAGCAAGAGAGCATATCTTGTCTGGAGTATGGAAATGAGATTTCCTCTTCACTGAACAGTGACATAGACACTAGGGAAAGAGGAATTACATATTTTAAGCCAATTTTTTAAACAACAAATACTACATAAAACAACAATCAAAAAGGCACATAAAAATTAATAAAGCTAAGAGAATACAAAGATCAAATTAAGGGAGTATTATTAGGAAATTTTGTCTTTTGAAAGAAAGCCAGGCTGTAGATATGGAGGAATTAATTTTCAATACAATGGCAGAATCTAAGAATATAAAAGACAGACCTTAGAAACTGGACACCAGAGTAGGAAGAAAGAAAGAGAGAAGGGGAAAGTACCCTATACATCAATAAGAAAACAGAAAAGTGGAGAAAGAACTATATCCCACCATAAGAGGTCAGACAGAATCCCTATTCCACAAAGTATGTGGAATATTGGGAAGGAAAAGGAAAATGGCTTAGAACTAGCTATGGTCAGGGTTCTAAACAGAAAGTTGAAAAACATGTTTTAGCCCACCTTCTATTTTCTATCATCATATAGACTGTTAGTACCTTGGCCCCAAAAGTTAACACCAGAGTAATATTAAGGGCCAATACCACTGCATATGATATTCTATGAAGTAGCATTCTTAACATCATCAATGATTACAAGATTCCTAATAAATTTACCAAATAATGTATGGCTGTCCACTACCAACAAACTGAAATGAAATTCCACTGCAATCAAAGAGAGAGGTGGGGGGGAGGGGAACAGGTTAAATTGGTGATTAAGGAGTACACTTGTGATGAGTACCAGGTGTCATATGTAAGTGTTGAATCACTAAATTTTATACCTGAAACTAGCATTACACTGTATATTAACTAACTGGAATTTTAAAAAAATGGGGGGTGCTTGGGTGGCTCAGTTGTCAAAGCATCCAACTTCGGCTCAGGTCATGATCTCACAGTTTGTGAGTTTGAGCCCCACATCGAGCTCTATGCTGACAGTTCAGGGCCTGGAGCCTGCTTCAGATTCTGTGTCTCATTCTCTCTCTGCTCCTCCCCCACTTGTGCTCTGTCTCTCTCTGCCTCTAAAAAATAAATAAATGTTGAAAAAACATTTAAAAAGAAACATCTCCTATTTTAAAAGGTTATTATCCAATGATCTATGGTTAAAGAGTGGTAGGATTTACCTATCACTCACTTCTAGTGATAAGTAATATTGACCAAATAATTAGTTCCAAAGTAGAAAAGTTAAGAAATATGAAAAAATATGAAAAACATTGAAAAACTAAAAAATACACTGAAAAATCTGTAAGTTACTAGCAGTTGTTTTATGTTTTATAATTATTTTCAGATAAAGATAACTGAAGTAAACATACATAAAGAAGAGTGTACAAGTTGATGAATTCTAAGGTGAAGTCTTGGTGAATTTTCATAAGATAGATACACATATGTAACGCTACACAGGTAGAAAAATACATTTCCAGTATCTCAGAAATGTTCCTCATGCTTCAATAAGTTACCATTACTAGTCCCTATCCTCTCAAAGGTCATCACTATAGTCTCTCTTTGGTGGTCCGATTAAGTAATTAAGCAGCCATGTGGGAGAAGTCCCCATGTCCAGGAACTGCAGACAGCCTCTAGCACATAGCCAACAGTATTTCAGAGCCCTCAATCCTAAATCTACAAAGAAATGAACCTGACTAAATTTAGAAATGGACTCTCTTCCAGTCAAGCCTGCAGATAAAAACCCAATTCTGTGGACATCTTGACAGCAGCCTTTTAAGTCCCTACACTAAAGACCCATTTAGTTGTGCCTGGACTGCCAATCCATAGAAACCATGAAATAATAAGTGTTTGTTGTCTTACGACATTAAGTCTATCATAATTTCTTGCACAGCAACAAATAACCAACATAGACCGTCTCCCTCTTTTGTTCACAATGATCTTTAAATACAGTACAATCCCAAAGACCAGTAGGATTTTCAATGGAAATATAAAAGTTTAAGTCCTTCTGCCATTGTACTACTTCAAATAACATCAGGTTGTCTTTTCATTTCACTGTATTTAACGATTAAATTTCAGCAGTGTAACTAGAATTATGATTTACTGTTTACTAGTTTATAAATTTCTTAAAGTATAACATGAACAATTAAACCAATACATATTTAAATACGTTTTTTGTTTTAATTTCACTAATATAAACCGTTCTGAAACAAATCTGAGTGGACTTCCATTTTTCAGGTTCTTCTATGACACACTAACATTATTGGTATCCTAATCCACTTTTATTAAGACAACAGAGACAGTTTCCAAAATAATAAAACTGGAAAACTACTGAGCATTAAGCACTTTTTAATCAAAAATTTATTTTAATTTTCTTAAGTTATATCAAGAAATTGTTCTTAATAAATTGAGGTCGTGCAGTTAAAAGATTTAGCCAAATATACATAACCACATCATTTGGCTAAGTGATCATCAGACTCTAAATCTATTACTTCAGAATCGTTTTAATATTATACATGTTGTAAACATGGGAAAACATTCCGACAGTGTTTCAGATTCAACAATTACAACATAAGGAAAAAATCAACAATATGGTGAAGCCTAGCCAAATAAACCACTAAAAGGAGCACTGAATTGGTCAAAGGACAGGAATTAAATAAGATTTTTAGGTCTGTACAGTTAAGTATTCCTCTTAAAGTACATCTTTCCATGGAAGAATCAATAATTCCTTCCCATTACTAGTCCCCATCCTCTCAAAACTAGGTTATCAGCATCTAGAAAATGAGGAATGACCTAGGTATCTTAGGCTTTTTGTGAAGACTTAGTATGATGTTGACTACTTTGGCATTTTTTTAAATAACGTATGAACAGGGGTCCCTCGGTAGCTCAGTCAGTTAAGCATCTGACTCTTGGTTTCAGCTCAGGTCATGATCTCATTGTTCAAGAGTTTGAGCCCTGCATTGGGCTGTGTGCTGATAGCACTGATTGAGCTATGATTGCAGAGCCTGCTTGGAATTCCCTCATTCCCTCTCTCTCTCTCTCTCTCTCTCTGCCCCTCCCCTACTCATACTCCATCTCACTCATGTTCTCTCTCTCTCTCAAAATAAACATTTAGAAATTTAAAAAAATAATGTATGAACAAATGATGATGGCATCCTTACACGTTATCTTTGAAAGTTGAAGACTGCCTAAAAATGGTGTATTAGATACAAAACTATCTATTGTGCCTGATGGAAAACAATAATTACACATAATACAATATTAAACTCCTAAGCTCAAATTTATAAATATCTATCAAAAATACTTAAAATTTCGGGGCGCCTGGGTGGCTCAGTCGGTTGGGCGTCCGACTTCAGCTCAGGTCACGATCTCGCGGTTCGCGAGTTCGAGCCCCGCATCGGGCTCTGGGCTGATGGCTCAGAGCCTGGAGCCTGCTTCCTATTCTGTGTCTCCCTCTCTCTCTGCCCCTCCCCCGTTCATGCTGTGTTTCTCTCTGTCTCAAAAATAAATAAACGTTAAAAAAAAATTTTTTTTTAAAAATACTTAAAATTTCACTCTCACAATCTACTTTCAATTTTTGTAACAATACATTTTTTATTTTCATATATTTTATCAGAATCATAGCCATTTCTTACTATGGATGATGTTTTCAAAATAGTATTTTTGTAATGCAATACAATGAGCATCATGTTAAAGCAATGTGAAATATGGCTTTTATGATTTGAAAATTCTAAACATTAATACCATTTTTCTTTACAAAGACTTCTATTATTTTTATTCATGATATTTAACAGATTGAGCCAAAATTAGGAAAAGCGGAACAAAGTATTGGAGAAAGTGACATTTTCCAAGAATGTGCATGTATAAACTGAAACACAAAATAGCAAAGACATTTTAAATCTACCACAAATTGCAAGAAGCATGGAAACACTTATTTTTAAATGGGAAAAAGCTGCACAACCTTCAACATGTGTTACTGAATCTAATCCTTTAAATGTAAGAGGAAAATTTTTGATAGTATTACATTAGTTGTATTCTTATTCAGCTCCTAAAGAACAAAAGCCAGTTGGTCACGTTTTTTATTAAGTAATTAAAAACAAAAGCAAAGAAATGGAAACTTAACCATATTAAAAGCTAAATTTGTGATTAGCCTCGTTAATAATAACATTTTTCTTTTGTAAAGTGCTGAATAAACACTGGGTAATTAAACCTCCCAACATTCCCATACATTGAGAGAATGGTATTAATGATGCTTTTATATGGGGTGGTAATCATGCAGGAAGAAGTAATATCTTCACATAAAAATAGGAGGTAATGTTAGAATCAGGGTTGGAATCAGATATTCTTCAATAGTGATCCTCATCTAACATACCATTAGGAGGCAGCCAAAGGCATAATACATTGTATTTTTTAAATAAGTTTTTATTATTTTTTTTAACGTTTATTTATTTTTGAGACAGAGACAGAGCATGAACGGGGGAGGAGCAGAGAGAGAGGGAGACACAGAATCCGAAGCAGGCTCCAGGCTCCGAGCCATCAGCCCAGAGCCCGACGCGGGGCTCGAATACACGGACCACAAGATCATGACCTGAGTCGAAGTCGGACACTTAACCGACTGAGCCACCCAGGCGCCCCAAGTTTTTATTATTTGTACTTAAATGCAAAGATGAGTTAGAAATACACTACCTTCAAGGGGATTTTAAATAATCAGCTGATTTTTTAAAAAGGGTAGAGAATAAAGTAAGAATACAAGGAAATATGTTTAAAATACCACAGTGAAAAACAAATGCAAGGGAAATTCAAATCCTGGAAGAGAGATATTAAGTCTTCAGTTTATTTCATGTATTCATATATGAATAATATAAACATATATATAATTTATATATTTACAATACTATTTTCAACAATAGTTGAAAACTGTGCCTACACAATCTTTGTCCCCTAAAAATCATTCATAAACATAGCACTTAAAATTTGATTTAGAAAAAATTTTCAAAAAATTTAATGTGTAGTAGAGGTCAACAAACTACATCCTAAATCCAACCCTACTGCTACTTTCATTGGAACACAGCTACACTTATGTATGTATGTATGTATTTTCTAAGGCTGAGTTCAGTAGCTGCCACAGAGACCATACAATCTACCAAGCTTAAAACATTTTGTAGGGGTACCTGGGAGGCTCAGTCAGATGAGGGTCCAACTTCAGCTCAGGTCATGATCTCACAGCTCATGGGTTTAAGCCCCATGTCAGGCTCTGTGCTGACAACTCAGAGCCTGGAGCCAGCTTCAGAATGTGTCTCCCTGGCTTGTGCTCTGTCTCTCTCAAAAATAAATAAACATTTTTTAAAAGATTTTGGGGGCCACTGGGTGGCTCAGTCGGTTAAGCATCCAACTCGATTTCAGCTCAGATCATGATCTCACAGTTTATGAGTTTAAGCCCTCCCTGCATTGGGCTCTGTACTGACAGTATGGACACTGCTTGGGATTCTCCATCTCCCTCTCTCTCTGCCCCTCTCCCTTCACCCCTCTCAAAATAAATAAATAAATAAACATTTTTAAAAATTTGCATATGACAAAAAAATTTTACTGATACATGATCTGTAGTTTTTTATTCTAATGTAACTGAGTTGCTTTTACACAGTCTTTTTCAAGGGTCTTAAATTATTTGCTTCAATTGTTGTGGGAGAATATGAGGTAAGCCTGAGTTCCTGAAATACAGGAAACTCTACAGTGATATCTTTGGGGACTCACCATTCTGATATTTAATATTTCCTTTCATTGCACTACTTTGCTTCTCTTGTTTGGGAACTATGCAATTGTTCTTGTTTTCTCTCCATTTTTCTCAAGTTCTTGTTTTATTCAGTTTTCTATCTCTTCTCCCTTCTAATTTCTCCATCAATTCTGTAATAAGTTTGTGGGGCTTTTTCCTTCTATTTCTTCCCCTCCTATTATCTCACCCTGTCTTCCCTGAGTTGTATTTCTGTTTTGTGCTCTTCTTTCAGAGAGAAAATCAGTTTATTAAATCATAAAAAAAAATTGTAAAATATTTGTTGACAGCTATCAACTGCTCCATAGTAACATTATTCTACTGATTGTTCTTCACTTACCAATAACTTTTAACTGAGCTAAGTTCTCCATTCATCCATTTCATGTAAGTTTTCAAAGATAAAGTTGTTCATACTATTGCGTATTATCCTGTGATGACCATAAGATCTGTAGTAATGCCCCTTCATGCATTCTTGATATTGGTAATTTGTGTCTTCCATTCTTCTTCCTCTTCTTTTTTTTAATGTGTCTTCTGTTCTTCTTGATAAGAACTAGTTTTTGGCTTAATTGATTTTCTCTGTTGTTTACCCATTTTCTTTCACTGATTTCCATTTATTATATTCCTCCTTTTACTTATTTTAGGTAAACTTACTCCTCTCTTTTAGATTCTTAAAGTGAAAGGTTTTAGATCTTTCTTCTTCTCAAATGTGAGCATTTGGTGCTATAAATAGCCCTCTGTCTCTGCTTTAGTTACATCCTAAATTTTTGATATGCTATGTTCTTTTAATCATTCAGTTCAATATCACTTCTATTTTTCCATGATATTTCTTGACCCTCAGTTTAATTTCCAAACATTGTACAGATTTTCCAAAGAGTTGTTTGTTATTGAATTCTAATTTAATTGTATCATGGTTATAAAACACAGTCTATCACTGAATCTTGGTTTATCATCCAGTATGATCAGTCTTTGTTCCATGTGTACTTAAAAGTATGTGGATATAATATTCTATAATATCAGTTCAGTCATATTGATAATGTAGTTTATGTCTTCCATATCCTTACTGATTTCCTATTGGTTACATCAGTTACCAAAAGAGGAGGGTTAATTTCTAATTTTAATTGTTGATTTCTCTATCTCTCTTTCAGCTGTATTACTGCTTCATGTCTTTTGAAAATGTGTGCGTTTTGAAACACATATTTGAATAGTCATTTTCTAAAATATTGACATATTCAAGAAAGAACATGTGTTTGCCAGTCATCTCCTCTGAATAAAACAATGTTAGGTCATCAGATATATTACACAGATTAAGCAGGTATTCCTTTATAATTATGCATAGGTAAGTTTAGAGGCAGAGGAGAAATAATCTAGGGGAATTCCAAATAGACTGGATTAAAGATCTAATGAAGTAAATAGGTAGGTCAGGGTGATTAAGAAGTTTGCTTGTGATGAGCACTGGGTGTTGTATGGAAGTACCGAATCACTATATTGTACACGTGAATATTACACTGTATGTTATAGGAATTTTTAAAGTTTTAAATAAAAACTTAAAAAAAACAGGTATGGTAATCTGCTAAATATGAAACGGCTTAAACAAAGTTATGAATGTTTAGAACAGGTAATTCAGCATCTTTTGTTACATCTATTTATTAAATGTTGCACATATACCCATTAATATGTGTTTTACCATCCAAATCTAAATAGTTGAACTTTTCTGACTTCTACTAAGAAGGTAAATTTTCCACTAGATAAAAGGAAAATAAGGTTAAAGTGCAATCATTTGAGAATAGAAAATCCTCCAAGTCTCCAAGAAATTATCAAGTCTCATTTCCCAAAAACACAAAGTGTAACTTTGTAAGCCTCTCAAATATCTCTCCTAACTTTAAAATCTAGGGATCTTCCCCCATCCAAAATAACTCAACAAGATCAGTAAGAATTAGAACATTTTTAAACTTCTCATCAGGTTTTAATTAGACTAATTAGGTACAAGTGAAACGTATTTTTTCAAGTGAAACATATTTTAATTACTTTCCTACATAACCTGACCTAACATAAAGTAATATATAACTATTTAAAGATTATTATAATTAAATATGAAACATTTTATTTCAAAGCTATTAACATGATATAACTGCAAAAATGATATGACAATTCATAAAAATATACATGTGAGATATTTATAAATAACATTAACAATCCATATGAACAACTGCAACATTTCTGAGGACAATAACAGAATTTAAAACATACAAATAATTTATTCCAACAAATGAGGAAAATAACTGTCCACTAATCCTCCCAGAATATTTTCCATGTTTTTTAATAATTTAGAGATATTAAAACATTCTTAATGAAGGAATGCAAACAAAGGGACTAAACAAAGGTAGTTAGTGTCACGTGTACATTTTGCAGACATATAAGCCCTTTCATGAAAAAGAACTGTAAGTTTCTATAAGGCAGAGACTACATCTTCTTTATTGTTGTATGTTGAACACTATACTATTTGTTAAAAGAATCAAGAATTAAGAAAACTAATCAATGTTAATTACTTATTATCAATTAACTATTCTACATGATACTATAATGGTGGTACATCATACATTTGTCCAAACCCACAGAATGTACAACATGGACTTCAGGTAATTATGATGTGTCAGCGTAGGTTCATCAAGTGTAACAAATGTACCATTCCGGGGGGGGGGGGGGGGGGGTGTTGAAAATGAGGGAAGTTATGCATGTGTGGGGAAAGGGTGTATATGGGAAATCTCTGTACTTACCCTCCTCTAAAATTTTCTGTGAACTAAAACTGCTATAAAAAATGAAGTCTATTTTTTTTAAAACCTAAAGGAGTAAATAAAATCAAGAGAGAGATACTTGGCAAAACTCCATTTCTGAAATAAAGGTATGAAAATGTTTGATATTCTACCTTTTGTGAATCTTACTTTTCTAGTACTAAGTCCCATGTCTGTGGCAGCTCAGTAATTCTGATTACTGTGCATTTGATAAATACCAGCTATCGTTATAAAGACATTATATGTAGTATTTAATTTTAACCATTACAATGATCCTATGGTGCAGGAAAAATTTTTATAGAGGAAAGTGTTTCTTTAAGCATTTATTTCATTCTTCAAATAAATTTCAATGTTCAGTAATAAAAATACCATAGGAAATGTTTATATCAACAGCAAAGATTTCAAATATTAGATAGCTAATATCTTAAGGTGCTGATGTTCACTTACTGGTTGCTTCGAAAAGTGATTTATAGACACAGAAGAGAACAAGGATAACAAAGACTAAAAAAGCTCCAACCTTGCTTTTATCAGCATGTTTCCCAAAACTCAAAAGGAAAACAAATAAATCTGCCTCTGGTATTCACATAGTAAATATTATAATTAGCCACAGTTATAACTATTATATAGTATTCTTGAAAGTAATAGTTCAGGATCCTAAAATCTCACTTTGTAATTCCCTATGTAGAAGAAAAAGTTTTTATTTATTATTGCAGAAATATTTGCAAATTGTTCACTACTTTATAAGTTTGGAAGATATGGAAATTTCGTGAGTCTATTAGATCAAGAGTCACATGCTCTTCCAACCAAGCCTACCAGGTACACCCTCTTAGTGAGTCTACTAGAAACTTTGATCGTAACTTCCTATTTTTTTCCTTCCCATGGACATTTTCCCCTAAAATAAGGAAAACCACTGACAGAGGGATACAGAAGAACAGAGACAAAAAGTTAAAAATTAAAAATTCACTTAATAATTAAGAAATACATCATAAATACGTTCCCTAAAAAGATATAGTTAATTTTGAATCATAATATTATAATGAAACTTTGAGTAGAAAAAGACTATATCAAGGGAAATGTATGTGGTGTTTATGGTAGAATAATGCTCCAACAAAACAAAGCAAAATCTCGCTTGAATTTATCTCCCTATTAAGCAAACTAATCTATAACTGCTTATCTGTTACAATAAATAAAGTATATACAGAATCATGTTGCACATCAACAGATATGTATAACCATAGCTTAACTGACAAACATGGGATACTTGAAATGAGAACACTGAAGTCTGGCTCAATTTACAAAAAGATGTTAACTACACCAACTTCTGCCAAGCAAGCACAGAAGCCAAATACATTATAGTGTGAAAGCATACATGGTTTTATTATTCCAGGGTTACCCTAAGGCTTTATCAATGTGCATGGAACCAGTATAAACCAACTTATTAAACACGTCAAAGAATCCAACAAATTATTACATCATTTGAGACACCTTGAAAAATGTAGGAAAACTAGTTAATAGATTATATGAAATCTGTTTCTCAAAATCAAAGAATACCAACATGTACTGTTGTTCACATATACTTTTAGAAAAGGACATGTGTAAAATCTATTCTATTTTTTTCACTTAATACTTAATATAGTATTAATACTTATAAGTAGTAATACTTAATATAGAAATCTGAGCATTTCTTTTATTTTTTTAGAGGAAAACTAAATATACTGTTCAAAATCAATTCTTCTAATTTGACTTATTAAAAGTTCAAGAAAGTCATTATTTGTACACCACCATAATACGCAATAAAGCCACATCATTGTCACTTCTTTTACCTGAGGTATCAGATTTAGGAAAAAGCAGATGAGGCTATAAATACTTCTCATAATATGCAAAGTTATTTTATAATGAAGTATAAATTAAATTGCAACAGCACTAAATGCCTAAAGATATAGACATGGTTAAAGCATAAGTAGTTTTCCACTTTTAACAGTATTATTGCAATAAAAGATTACTTTTACACTATAATTAGAAGAAAACTGTTTTTATTTGACTATTCTTGTAAAGGTATGTGGAATGGGAGGGAATCAAGGGGAATCAAACAACAAAAGTTGTGAAATTCATATTTTACATCCAATATGGATATTCATAATTTCAAAACAATATATTAAAGAGAAAATGTATAACTGCCTTCCACTAATTAAAAAGTTGTTTACAAACCTATGTACAGAACAAAATAAAAATAAAGTATTTACAACATAATTTTGACACTGGTAAGTCAAAAAACTAGCCCTAATCCACAATTCACAAATAAAACTATTTGAATGGTCACAGATGCAGTGCAAAACTATACACTATACAAAATACTAAGGTTGTACTGGAGCAACTGTAACCACAGTTTAACCACAGCAAGATGTGAATTTGTGACAAGCCTTATAAGAAATTTCAGATTTCATTATGAGGAATAAAAATTATCTTTATTGCCCAGGATCAAGAAAACTAATAACCTACCACCTTTATAAATTAAAGCTATTTCTATACAATACCTAAATAAAAGACTGCTAAAATAAATTTCTACTCAAGGGAAACCATGAATTTACTTGCATTACAAAATAACAGTGCAATTAGTGTTTTTCAAGAATTATCTACAAGGTATTTACGATTAGTAAAGGGCTAGAGCTGGAGATGTAAGTTAGCACAGATGTTCATAATTGAAATATGGATGGTCTCAGAACATAGAGAATGCAAGGTCGATGTATTTATCCTATGTATAGTATAGAAAACACTGATTTTAAAAGCAAAGGATGAAAAGCAGGTGGTTTTCACAAAACTTACTCTTTTCATTTCAAAAATATGTACAAGGAGCCAGAAATTTTATGACAGATAAATGGAATGATGTAAAGTTTCAGAAAAATTACAAAGAAATGTCTCAAAGGTTCAAGTCCCAGTCGGATGGAGAGTTAAAAAGGGAAACTGGAAATTCCCATTTCATCTTCCAGGATTAAGCAACTTAATAGTTATCAGTTTGATGCTACGAAAGTAGTTACACTTCATTTTGCAAAGCATACTTTAAGATTCGAATTCTCCTAAGAAATGGGCAGAATGTTTTTTCTCACTTAGCAAAAATAACTTCTTTACATTTGAACCTAAATTTTAAAATAAAGGAGAAACATATTTTTTAAAAAGCCACCTCGGGCAAGCCTCAGTTCACTGGATCTATGTCACATTGATTTATAACAGTTATTTCTTAGAGGGAAAAAAAGCACACACAGATGCAAACAATTACTCTATTTTTGTAGGCAACAAGTGAGGTGGGTGGTAACTGAGAAATTTTTTTTAAATCCTGTCACAATATTCTGCTTTTTCTTAAGAAACCCTCCTCACACAACAAACGTTTGCCACATCAGAGAATTTCCAGGGCCCGAAGCACCACTTTGATTCCAGACCGCTGCAGGCATTAGCAGGAGGTAATTAGGGTAAAAAGTTCAGCCACAGTTCCATGTCTAGAGTCCTGCCAGAAATAAATTTCCTCTCTATTCACTGGTTTCTACTGTACCCTCCCTAAGAATCATATTGAAAACATATTTATCTTTGTAGAGTTTGTTCCTCTTCTAATTAACATGATGGCGTTTAGTGTTTAATAATTTCAAGTGGCCCCAAACGCAGCAGTTTTGTCGGTGAGACTGGAGGGGTGCATTACCATTTTTCCTATGTCACTGCTTCATTTGACAAGTGACTCACAGAAGTATGCTCTGCAGCTGTTTTCATCAAGCTATCTGGTCACATAAACTTAACTTTTATTTCTTTGTTAGAGAAAGGTACGTGGAAAAAACTGACAAACAGATGCATTCAGAATGTGTTCTTGAAACTTTTCAAGGAAATGAAAAGACTGTAAGAAAATAGAGTTTAAAACGAAATGGGAAGTGTTACAACACACAAATTTATTATATTTCATTGTTTCCACAGAGAGAAAGAGTAACTTACATTTAAGTAAGTGATAAAATCTAAACAGACCACACGTTTAAACGATTTGTGGCCCTTATAGGTTTAAAAAATGTTAATAGTAACTCCAAAGGGGCACTCAAAATACTGTCTCTTGTGCATCTCTACCCGTGCTGCTAGTCCATAAGCACATTCACCCCCACCCAAGCAGGAGGCTCAAACTAATGTGCCAGATACCTCACAGTAATTGCTGTAACCTTCTTTAGATTGTGTTTGAAAAACAAGATGTTAATAAAATTACTTGAATGCCAAGAAAAACCACTTGTTATAACAATTGTGTCTAACAAAGGATAAAATCAGTTAACATTAAGATATAACACACTCAAAAGACTTTAAAAACAACAACAAAAATAAATCTTGCCTCTGGGATATTATATTGATTGTGACAACTACCTTATCGAGGCCAGAAAGTTTATTTTTAAATAATAATAATCTGTTTATATACATGAAACAATACTTCAATTCATTTGTAATTTTTTCAAGTTTTTCAGCAAAGTATTAGTCCAAAAGGAGTTTTTCTCTCTTTTTAAATCCCCTTCAAAGTATCCTAAGATACGACTAACAGCTTTACGCATAGAAATAAACAAGAAAACTGTGACCCTCTATACCATCTTGCACAGAATACAAAATCCAGGAATTTAAAGCATTAAAAAAAATTTCCTCTACCATTTCATTTAGCATGCCCTTTCAAAGTAACTATCCAGGACTTCCTATTTGTCCTTTCCCCCGCCCCCATGACCTAGATGGCTTTAAGGATTTCTGCTATCTTTCAGGTAAGTTTTCCAACTAGATTTATGAGACAATATCATGTTTTGTACCATTATAGTTGCATTTACATTTCTCAAACATAAAGAAATGCTACATCAAAGTGTTCAATAATTGGAATATTAGGAAGATAAATTAAGGCACAAAGGAATTTTTTTTTAAAGGACTACAAATGGAGAAAAAGCAAATCCAAGATTTCAAAGCTAATTTTTTAGGACAATCTTATGGGACCTACAGTATCATCCACATAGGAAATGATGCACATTCTGCTGTGTTGTCCTCACTATATGATAATTCCATATGCTGACATTAAATAAAGGTTTGTGGGACAATGAAATCCTAGCTTTTCATTGCATTCACATAACAGGCTATCACATATACATGATATATCACCCAGTGAAGCAATTTTCTGTATAATATCAAAACTAACAGAATATAAATCTTTTCCTTTTTTTTTTTAAATTTTTGTTAACATTTATTCCTTTTTGAGAGACAAAGAGAGACAGAACACAAGCAGGGGTGGGGCAGAAAGAGAGGGAGACACAGACTCCGAAGCAGGCTCCAGGTTCAGAGCAGAGAACCTGACGTGGGGCTCAAACTCACGAACCATAAGATCTTGACCTGAGCCGAAGTCAGATGTTTAACCGACTGAGCCACCCAGGCACCTCATGAATCTTTTCCTTTTTAGTCAGGACTTAATATGTTCTGTTTAGGGAATATCTGCCTACCTTAAAGTCATGAAGATGATTGATCTTCAAATATTGTTGTTTTTTTCCCCTCAGACCTAGGTCCACAATACATCTTAAATTTATTTTTGCTTGGTATAAGGTAGGGAATAAGGTTCTTCATTTTCCATATGAATATCCAAACGAACCATACATGAACACTCTCTGTACTGCAGTAACAACTTTATCTGTTTCCAGACTCTCTAATTCAACTAATTGAATTAGATTCAACTAATCTAAACCTTCTCCTTATGCCAATGTGTCTTATCTACTGTCACTTTATAAGCTGATATCTAGTGTAACCCCACCAAATTTGTTCTTCACAACTGTCTTCACTATTCTTGGGCCTCTGTATTGATACCCATGTACATTTTGGAATCAGCTTCATGACCTTGGGGTAACCAGGATTTAATCATAAAAGGGGCACACATTAAAAGGATTCCTACAAATGAAAAAGACATATAATGCAAAAGAAAAATGACCAAGACTTGGACAGGCACTTCAGAAGATATTGAAATAGCTTACAAATACATGTAAAAGTATTCAAACTCATTAGCTGTCAGTAAAATGCAAGCAAAACCACACGAGATACCAATGCAAACCCATCAGAATGGCTAAAATGAAGACTATCAATGCCAAGTTTTCACAAGAAGTACTGCACCTGGAACCCTCATGGACTACTGGTAGGAAGGTAAAACACCTTAGAAAACTGCATGGTACTATCTAACAAAGCATAACTTATGATATGGCAATCCTACTCCTAGGTATATATGCTAAACAGAAATATACTCCAAAAGGGTATACACATGGACACAAATGATCAGCTCTATTGACTACATCCCAAACATCAAGTTATCTAAATATCCATCAAAAACACATAATATTGCTCTATCCAACATCAGTTAACCACCTTATCTAGTATTGTTTACATATCTCTCATCACCATATTATGTATTTTACTTATTTGTTTCTCTCTATGCTAGAATGCCAGCTCATCTGATGCATAATTTTTTGTCCCCTTAGGTCCAAGTTTCTCAACCTTGGCCCTTTTTATTGACAGGCTAGATAATTCTTTATTGTCAGGGGTTGATATCTACATAACAGGATGTTTAGCAGTATCCTTGACTCTACCCACTAGTTCCTCCCCACCTCAAGTTATAACAACCAAAAATTGTCCCCAGACACTGCCATGGGTCTCTGATCAAAATCACCTCCCACCCACCTTCCTTTCCGCAGTTTAAAACCATTGCCTCAGGGGCGCCTGGGTGGCGCAGTCGGTTAAGCGTCCGACTTCAGCCAGGTCACGATCTCGCGGTCCGTGAGTTCGAGCCCCGCGTCAGGCTCTGGGCTGACAGCTCAGAGCCTGGAGCCTGTTTCCGATTCTGTGTCTCCCTCTCTCTCTGCCCCTCCCCCGTTCATGCTCTGTCTCTCTCTGTCCCAAAAATAAATAAAAAACGTTGAAAAAAAAATTTTTTTTTAAAATAAAACCATTGCCTCAGATTACTATTAAATTCCCAGATACTGTGAGAGTAGCTGAAATATAGTAGGAACCCATAAATATTTCTCAACATAATGTTTCAGGGTGCCTGGGTGGCTCATTTGGTTCAGCATCTCAGTCTTGATTTCAGTTCAGGTCATGATCTCATGGTCATGAGATAGAGCCCCACATCAGGCTCTGTGCTGAGTGTGGAGCCTACTTGGGATTCTCTCACTCACTTTCTCTCTGCCTCTCCTCTGCTCACACATGCACATGCTCGCTTGCATGCTCTCTCTCTCTCTTCTCTATCTCTCAATAAATAAGTAAACATTTTAAAAAGAGAATATAGGGGTGCCAGGGTGGCTCAGTTGGTTAAGCGTCCAACTTCAGCTCAGGTCATGACTTCACTGTTTGAGTTCGAGCCCCACGTCAGGCTCTGTACTGACAGCTCAGAGCCTGGAGCCTGCTTCAGAATCTGTGCCTCCCTCTCTCTCTGACCCTCTCCCACTCTCAATCTGTTTCTCTCTCAAAAATAAATAAAACATTAAAAACCTTAAAAAACAGAGAGAATATAATGTTCCTTCTTAGGATAAAAGGGAAAAATATTAAAGCATTTCTTTGAGATAGCAGCATAGGTAATCCGTTGCAAACATTTTTTCACAGCAAACATTTTTAAATCATACACACACAGGTATGATTTACTCAGAAGCAAGTAAGGATTCCTTATATCTCACTGAAATGTGTCAATTTACTGCTATGTAGTAATCAACATAGCCCTTGATTAAAACATGTTTAAGTCTTAGTTAAAGCAAATTATCTTTCTCAAATCCCAATACTTGGATTCAAGAAAGTCATCAAGTAACAGAACTGACATTTTTTTTTTGCCATTTTATTTATTTTTTTAAATTTATATCCAAGTTAGTTAGCATATAGTGCAACAATGATTTCAGGAGTAGATTCCTTAATGTCCCTTACCCATTTAGCCCGTCCCCCTTCCCACAATCCCTCCAGTAACCATCCGTTTGTTCTCCATATTTAAGAGTCTTTTATGTTTTGTCCCCTCTCTGTTTTTATATTCTTTTTGCTTCCCTTCCCTTATGTTCATCTGTTTTGTCTCTTAAATTCCTCATGTGAGTGAAGTCATATGATATTTGTCTTTCTCTGACTAATTTCGCATAGCATAATACCCTCTAGTTCCATCCACGTACTTGCAAATGGCAAGATTTAATTCTTTTTGACTGCCGAGTAATACTCCATTGTGTATATATATCACATCTTCTTTATCCATTCATCCACCGATGAACATTTGGGCTCTTTCCATACTTTGGCTATTGTTGATAGTACTGCTATAAACATTGTGGTTCATGTGCCCCTTTGAAACAGCATACCTGTATCCCTTAGATAAATACCTAGTAGTACAATTGCTGGGTCATAGGGTAGTTTTATTTTCAATTTTTTGAGGAACCTCCATACTGTTTTCCAGAGCGATTGCACCAGTTTGCATCCCCAACAGCAGTGCAAAAGAGATCCTCTTTCTCCGCATCCTCGTCACCATGTCACAACTAGTGACATTTAGCAAGATTTTATTCTGGCTAAATACCATATGGCTACATTAACAAAATATTTCCCCCCAAAATTATGGAATTATACTTGATTTAGAAACTGCCATGGTTCTTCATAATGAATTAATTTTCATCATCAATTTTGTCTTTAGGACAAGCACAACAAAACAGTGATCTCTTTCTACAGCTTATTCACTGTGCACATGCCCTGCTCCACCAGAAGTAGAGTCAGTGGGCCTGTATGGAATTCCACAAAGTCGGAATCTATGCAGATGTTCTTCCCCTTTTGGTTTTCCTTTAATTTGCAAATCTTGTAATCTAAGCCTGAAGTTGACCGAACCAACATCTAAACCAATATAGCAATATCAGCCAAAAACTCAATCTGTTTTCTATTTATATGTCAAGACTGCATCCTTTTGGTGGCTGAAAAATTTTGTTTTGAAATGATTACACAGAGAAACCGTAAGCCCTTTAGTAGTTTTATGAACTTGTCCTAGATGGAAAGCTTTTCTTTTAAAAGGCCTTTAGCTTCAGATGTAGAGCAGAAGAAAAAACAATTTTGAATTAAAAACTACTACCTTTATGTTTTTAACTATATACTAAAGTCATCTTAAACTACATGACAGCAAAGTATCTCCCCCAAAAAAAGACCTCAGTGATACTGGGAGACTTATTACATAGAAATGTGCTGCTTCTATTCTTCCTACTGGGAGGGACAGCAAGGATGCATTAATGAGGGGCATGAAAAAATTATTGTGCCTGATGGATATGCTCATTACTTTCACAGGAGTGCTGGTTTCATGGTATATACATACGTCAAAATTTGCCATACAATACACTTTAAAGATGTGGTTTGTTGTATTTCAGTTACACCTCAGTGAAAATATAAATATATAAATATAGCATGAGCTTCTTTAGGGAATATAAACAAATAACCATTTTCCAATGAAAGTAAAGGGCTCCTGTTCATCAGAGATAGACAATACTGGGCTAAGACATGAAGCCTGACAAACCTGTAGCACAAGTACCAGATAAACTGGGCACGGCCACATTTCTCCAACAGTCATACAGGCAAAGCTTCCCCCAAACATTACATATATACATAATGTATACATATATACACACACATACACATATACATACATACATGGTCGA
The DNA here is from genome assembly GCF_028018385.1 of Neofelis nebulosa. Classification (NCBI taxonomy): domain Eukaryota; kingdom Metazoa; phylum Chordata; class Mammalia; order Carnivora; family Felidae; genus Neofelis; species Neofelis nebulosa. The sequence continues at coordinate 50,117,272 of NC_080797.1, forward strand.
GTATTCCCTGGCTGCCCTTCATATCTTTCTCACCCAATTAATGTGAGGCGCGCCTAATATGGACCTGACACTGTATGAAATACTTGAAAACATTATCTTATTAAATCCTCACAAGAACCAAGCCCAGTAGCTGTATATGAGCACCACTTTACAAATAAGAAATTAAGCCTGAATACTGTTGACTAATTTACTAATTTATGCAGGTAATAATTCATATCTAGGTCTGTGTGACTCCAAAACCTTTGTTTTTTTTTTTCCATTATTCTACACTTTTTGCCATGCATTCTGGAGTATTAGTGAATATTATAGAGCACTAACCTCAGCATAAATGTTTACAGAAAGAGAATTATAGAACCAAAAATGAAAACCAGATGCATTAAACACAAATATCACAATAGGTAGCGTTCTTATTAGATTAATACTAAAAATGCTGCCACTGAAGGCTCAATGTCATCCAGAATATCATAAAGTCAAGGTTTGCTTTGAAGGCTTCTTTCTTCAACTATACATTATAGACTATTATCCTCTGGCAATCTTTCCTTACACTACATTTCCAGGAACTCCTGTAAATATTCCTGGCTAACAGCTCAGGAGAGATGAATCTATAGATCTGTACATGTAACAAGAAAATGTGGGGAAAAAAAAGAGAAAAACTGTGATGGTTTTCCACAAAGAGGTCATCAGAAAGAATCCATATGTATACCCATACACCAAATTAAGGTTAGAGCAACACAGTTTAATAAAAAGATAAAGTGAGCTACATACGTAATGTGAAATTTCCTAGTAGCTACATTAAACAAAAGTAAAAAGAAACAGGTGAAATTTATTTTAATATACTTTTACATAATATATCCACAATATTATCATTTCAATTGGCATCAACCATGTTTAAATTTCTCATAGCCAAATCTGCTTGAACAATACAAGAATTGCTAGTAAGCTAATACTTAAGTATATGGATCCTAAAGAAAAGTGGAAAACATATGAAACACATCCAAGAGAAGAGATAACATCTTCTCAACTCCTTGTAATGATGGATTTCAATACTCACTTTCTGAAAAAAAGGGTCAAAACTTTGTGTGGGTTTGTTCCTCAAGGACTTCTATTAAAATCAGGCAGAACCACATGACAAGAATTAAATGTAGCTCTTGGAAAATACACCTCTCTGCAACACTGCTACATGAAACATACACTGTAGTAAAATGGCAGGAGAAACAGCCCCATTTTAATAAAATTTGTGGCTAATTTTTGATCTCAAATTTAGAATCAGACAGTATAGGAAACAAACCTTTCACAAATGCTTTCTTCTTTGCCTTACCGTCATTCTCTTACACAAAATCTTACAAAACTAAACATGAGATCCTTAGATCTGGTGATAGCACATCATGGCCTATTTTAAGCTTTAAGCTTTCTATTTATGATCAATGTTTTAAAATATGTATATTCACGAAATATGTATACAATAGGATAATGTGCATAAGGTAGCATTAATAATCATTGTTAAATGAAAACACACCATATTAACAAAAGGCAAAAACAAGCAAGGTGCAAATAAGAATGATACAACCCAAATGTTTTTTAAAAATGTGTTTGTGTGTATATATATGGCCAATTAACTCTGAATCTCCAAATATCTTGAAATATATATATATATATATATATATATATATATATACATACATATATATATATCAACAAGGAAAGCAAATGAAATTACTCCTGAATTGTACTATAGCATAACTAAGAACGAGAAAAACCAACAAATTTAAATAAAATTTACATAGGGAGATCAGAAATATTCAAAATTGAGCTCTGGGCCCAGAGCTCAGTAAGGATTATGTGGAAAAAAGTAGAAACAGCAAGGTCCTACTAGTGGCAGAACATAGATAAAATCACCTAGGATTTACTTCCAGAAGCAAGAAGTCTCACCTAAGTGGGGAATTGCTGAAAACAGGTCTCAGATCAGTTGGATCAAAGTGTTGTCTACTAATGAATCAATGGAAAGGGCTGAGAATGAGTGCAGGACCAGAGATGCCAGTCAGAGGGAAAGTGTCAGAGAGGAACCACAACAGACATGTCCTCAGGAACTCAACAGGAAAAGGAAATATGGAAGAAAGCAGATGAAGGTAAATGTCTTACCAGAAAACCAGCGGAGGGGGGAAAAAAAGAGGAAGAACTGAAGTCATTGCCCCAAGGTGTCATTTATTAAAGAAACCCTATACTTCACCATATCTACAGAAAAAAACATACACCCACTAGGAAACCAGGTAACACATCTGAACCCCTCCAACCACAACTCCTAACCTCTATAAAACTATTGTTAAAACTGGCCCAGAAAAAAAAACATACTGTGTTCATCATGAACAAAAAAGACAAAAGAAAAAGAAAAAGAAAAAAAGAAATTAGTAACATTCACACTAAACTACTAAAAAACAGAATTTTATCTTAATGAAAATACCCCCCCAAATCCCACAAAATAGAAAACTATAACCCCACAGTACAAGATAATCACCTAAACATGCATGCCTCACTTAGTGACTTCAATTTGTTCCTGAAAACTCTACCACTAAATGAAAAGGCATTAAATGGAAAATCATTTCTATTACTTTCAATGGTAAAAACTGTAATAAGTTCTATTCCAATCCAGATTTTCACAGAGAAAAAGATAGTAAATAAATACTAACTATGTACTTACATGACAAACATTAGTCTGAAAGTAAATACACATTGTACTTTAATTATAAAATAATGAAAGTTTATCACACTAGTCAAAGTAGAAAGACTCGTTTGTAAGTGGTTGTTGATTTAAAAAAAGGTATCAGGAAGTCCATTTCATGGAAGGTAAATCTCCTTTCAGGTGACCTACTTTCAGGTGGATATCCAGTATCAGAATGAGACATGTTTAATGAGAATTACCTTTCCATCATACTATGATAATAAAAAAAATTTTTCAACCTGACATAGCCATAAAAGAAGAATCTGTGTGTGAAAAAAAGTACAATGTGAAAGCTTGACTGACTTCTCATAGTTTGTCTCCATTTAATACATCACATACATTTTAAGGTTCTCAAATATCATGACTATTTCTAATGACATGATATAATTTCTGAGAACATACACCAGGTCAGTAGTTGGCTAATTCTGAAGAAAATGCCCTTTTTTAAAACTCTATTTCCATTTTCAATCCTCTTTATAAAAAAGACCATCTTTTGCTTAATGATTTAAGCTTTTTCCCTTTGCTTCTCTTTTATCTACACCATTCTCCCCATCAGCTTTTCAACCTTTTTGGGATTCATGGATCCCCTGCTCCCAGATCACACATTAAAATAAAATTATAGCAGAGAAATACTGGGACAAAATAAAAACTAAAATCAAGAGTGTTCCCAGACCAGCAGGGGTGGCAGGACCCAAGTCCCCTAGCGCCGTGAGGACACACAGCTGGCCAATGAGTATAACTGGGGTGGCCAGGAGCCCAGTAACAAAGGTAGTCCCTTTGCTGCCCTGTTGGTACCACGGGAGGCTGGCGCCCAGCCGAGACCAGATTTGTGGAGCAAAGACAACGGGGAAGGTCTGGACACAATGAAGCGGTAAGGGAAAGCTGAGCAAGCCTGGAAGAAGCTCAGAGGAGCATCAGCAGGAGCTGGAGGCCAAACATACTGAAAAGAAGGTGGGCAAGGATCCTGTGAAAGTGAGAAACTGGAAGCTGGGTGGAAACTGGTGTGGGTGCTTTCTGGCCGCAGAGAGCAGGCCCCACTGATGTATTTATTATACAAACTGTACGAGTCTAGCTGGCCTGGCCAGGCACATCTCACAGGTACATAGTTGGAGTCACAATAAATTCTATTTCACAAAAAAATAAAAAGAGTGTTCCCAACATCTGAAAGCTGTGGCTGTAAAAAACAGACAAGAGTTAAGAAGGTGCTACCACATCATCCTTCTCACCAGGTATAAAAAATAATGGTTAATACAGTTCATGTACCTATTGCTATATGACAAAGCACTAAAAGTCATACTGCTTTAGACCAATAACCACTTTATTTCCCATGATTCTGTGGATTGGGGAGGTGCTGGTTCTGCCATTCTCTCCTGGGCTCATATTCCGCCTTCTAAGTTGGCTGAGCTTTGGGCTCAGTTGGGAAAGCAAGAATGGTTAAGTCTCTTTCCATGTGGACTTTCACCCTCACATGCTGTTGGTGATGATGACTTGACGTTAGAGGCTTCAGTATGCAAATATTTATCAAGCATGTGACTGTGGTACGTTTACTGATAGATTATTAGTTAAAGCAAGTCTCACAAACAAGCTTAGTTTCAAGTGGGAGGGGCCTACACAAGAACATGGAGAGGCGGGACTGGGAAGTTCGATTCACTGAAGGACATTAACCATAATAATTAGAAGTAGTGTACTTTAAAAGTTATTTGATAGAATATTCTGACTAGAAACTACTGTTTTGATTAAGCTGCAGTGGTAGCTTCACCTGAAACCATATGTAGAAATAGGACTCTTATTTCATATTCAATTACTGCGTTTTGTGTTAAAGCTCTATTATAACAAGAAGAAAAAGTTGTATAGATTTAAAAGAACTATTACATATGGTAAATCTGTAACTAAATAAGCAATTATAGATGTGAAACACCACTATGAATCAGAAAGTCACAAACTCAGAATGGTCAAATAATAAGAAGATATGAAAGAAGAATTAACTGAAGATTGAGGATTTTTTAAAAATTGACAATGTGCAAAATGAAACCATAATGAGAAACCACTACATATTTCTTAGAATGGCTAAAATGAAAAAGATTGCTAAAGCCAAGAGTTAATGAGGAAGTAGAACTAAAAATCTCATATGCTGTTGGTAGGATTGTAAAAATAGGACAACCACTTTGAAAAACACACTCCTAACATGTGATTCAGCCATTCTACTCATAGGTATCGGTCCAAAAGAAAAGAAAGCACAGGTTTATACAAATACTTGAAAATTATGTTCATAGCAGCATTATTTGTAAAAGCGAAAACCCAGGAACAATTGAAAGACACATCATTAGGTGAATGGATAATCAATCATCATAAGATAGTAGTAAGCAATAAAAATGAACTATTGATAAATGCAATAACACAGATGAACCTCAAATTAAATATGCTGCATAACAGAAGAAAAAGTGACCTAGCCAAAGAAAAAGTGCATGCTGTATGATTCCATTTATATAAAACTCTAGAAAATGTAAACTATAGTGATAGAAGGTAGATAAGTAATCATCTGAGGAAAAAGATCTGGGAGGGAAGAGTTATAAAGGGACACAAAGAATATTTGGGGAGTGATATGTTCCTTATCTTGTATGTAGTGATGATTCCATAACTGTATAGATATGTCAAACACAAAATTGTACACTTTAAGTATATATAGGTTATTTTACGTCAGTTATACTTCAATAAAGCCATTTAAAAGTGTGTGCACACACATTACAGGTTTTTTTGCTACAATTTATAATTCTAAATGGAGAGTTATGTCAGTATATCAAGGAAGTTGTATTAATAAATAAAACTGACAGTATTTTAATTTTTTATGCTACAACATAACAGCAATTGAATACACTGGCTCAATTGAATGCATAAAACCAGGAGGAATCAGGTTCTTTATGGCTCAGTTTAACCATGTGCTCGGGCTACGATGTACTTAGAGCTTGTTTCTATCTGATCGTTGTCCATTTTGCTCTTTCTTCGCTAACCTAACTATCTCAACTCTTCCTTATACCCCCGTTCCAACAAGGTATCTTCACTCTCCTTTCTAGGTAAAATTCTTTAATTACTAGTAATTTTTATTGGCATTAACCTTTCTTTTTAATAGTTCTGATTTTGAATCAGGATTATTGCTCTGATTACAACATGGCATAAATTTCCTCCACACTTGTTTTCCCCATAAACTCGGCTTTAGTATGAAATTTTGCTGAATGTAAGCGTACTGCTCCTCCGAATACACTTTATATTCTCTGCACCCTGCTTCCTGCCTTGGGAGATCGACCCACACTATAGAGGTTGCTAAATGGGCTCTCTGAACCTTCAGAACCCAGCCTCTGGCTTCTGGCTGGGTTCAGCCTGAGGGAGCCATCTAGAGAAAAGAGAGTAAAGTTGGTACACCTCTGACTGCTCTATCTCTACCAAATCCTTCCACCAGAGGCCACTGCTTCTGGATGTGACCCTCCTGACAGGGCTCCCTTTTCAGGCTCTGCTAATGGTTCTCTCCCCTTGTCTGAAAATGGTAAAAGGTCTCAGCTCCCGCATGGTTCACTGTAACTTTCCTCAAAATATCCAATTTGAGTATGTCGTCTGTTTCTAGGCAAGACCCTAACAAAACAGGTTTTGAGGAATACATATAGCATATAATAGCAAATAAGGAATTTCTTTCTAAAAACTAAGCCAACTTTCCTTTGGTTTGGTCACTTACATACAACCATTTTGGTAGGCCATTTGAGATTTGTGCCAATTTCAGGATCACAAGGAAATATACAGCAGTATCTGTAAATATGACCTTACAACACACCACTTAGGAGTGTCCATAGTTCAGACACTATTTTTTGAAATAAATACATTTTAAAAACTTTCCCGGGTTAAAATATAACATAATAATATGTGTCTCAGTTTACAGATTTGTCCAGCATGTGTTTTAAAACTTTATAAGTGTGAGTCAAGTATGTAGTATCCTGGCTCTCTTCCTTCCCCCATGGGAAAATTAAAAATTTGCTTTAAGTAAGTGAACTTGGTAAATGTTGCATAATTAACATTCATGCTAATGACTTTTGTTTACTAAAGGCAGTGTAACATTTCAAGATATATAAAGTATATCTCTAAGTCCATGAGAGAAAGCACTGTAATGTAATGTCATCTTCTAATGTCATTATAAGATATAAGTAATAGTAATGTCATCTTATTTCTTTAAGATTTCATTACATCTACAATTAGATGAATAGGGCATACTCTAGATAATAAATACTAAAGTCCAGAGGCTCATGAACAATCCATGATATTCGATACCCTACTATACAGACTGATTGCATTAAAAACCGCTATGCCAACATGGCAGCTCTGATTAGTGATATGTCAAAGATTTTTATGTAAAAGCCCATTCTTTGAAAGCAGTAAAGAGAGCCAGAGAGCCATGCAGAGAACTAGAAGAAAATGTAGAACACCCACAGGAGGGAAAAATACCAGAGAGATGGGCAAGTGAAAGAGTTGTGCTTGAAAGAAGGCCAAGGAACTGCTTGGAAAGCGCATGTATTAAAAAAAACATCAAAGACTGGAAGACTAGCATAAATCTCTCTTTTGTGTCTGCAGAAGCAATACCAGCCCCAAATGTGATTTCCTCATTCCTCATGAACACAATAGGATGAAAATTAGTCAAAACTCAAAATACATAGTATCACATGTAAAATCATTGGTGACATTTCACAACAAAAAGAAACATTGCATACCTATTATCCCAAGCAATCTCCCTTCTACTTCTAATTAACAGAACTTTTATTTACTTTAGACACAACATGAAATAAAGTCTCTTCAGTGACACTTCAGGACACTGAAACTGTGCTTAACTTCTACCCAAATAACTACTGCTTTCAGGCAGTGGCTACCAAACACCCATCCCATGGAATCCTGCCAATCCAAGATGACTCTTTGGCAGTCTGTAAAAAAAAAAAACTGCAAAAAATTAATCCTTTGAACTAACTGTATTATATTTAATGAACTGTCTTTAATTTTTAAATTAAGACTTTACTCTTATATACAGCTAACTTACTTTGCTTTTTTCAAGGTGAATTTAAGATAAAAACAGGTATTTTATGTTTTTTACATGTCTTTGGTTGCCAAATTTCAATTTTTCTGATTATTAAAATCCAATCTTGGAAATATGGCCAGAGAGTGCCTATTTAATAAGAGATAAGGGATTCCAAACCAAATGAAATGAGGAAATTCTCTCACTCTTACAAGAATTTCTCACCACCAAATGGATATATGATAGAAGTCTCTGGAACAGCTTTGTTTTGTTTGTTTGTTTAATTTATTTATTTATTTTGAGACAGAGAGAGAATGCACAAATTGCACGGAGAGAAAGGCATAGAGAGAGAGAATCTCAAGCAGGCTCCACACTGTGAGTGCGGAGCCCAATGCGGGGCTCGATCTCACAAAGAGTGAGATCATGACCTGAGAGCTAAAATCAGACACTTAACTGACTAAGCCACCCAGGTGCCCCAAGATTTTCTTTATCTTTATCAGGAGACAAACTATGTGATGTTCAACATTCTTTCCATTTCCAATTTTCTATGATTCTGTCATTATAAAGGACATATCTCTATTCCATATAATGTATATAAAGTGATGACAGTGTATTATATGATTAAACATTCTTTAAGGTCTGCAGTCAGCTGTTAAATGTTACTCTTTTGCTACATTCTAGGAGCCATTTAGCATACAGTATACAATGAACTCTGGTTTTCCTAAAAGAGTGTATATTCTGTAGTATATTGTCTGTACTTCTCCCCTCATATTATTACACCAAGCACTGACTTAATCCCTGGATCAGTAGCACAACAAACATTATCTCCCTCCAAAACCTAAATGGCTTATCTGGAATTATTATAGAATCACATACACACAAACAATAATAATAATTTAAAAATTACTAGAATACCAAAATATATATTTTAGTGATAGTCATGAATGCAATTTAAAACTGCGGGCTAGGGACACCTGGGTGGCTCAGTCAGTTGAGCATCCAATTTCGGCTTGGGTCATGATCTCGCAGCTCTTGAGTTAGAGCCCCACGTCAGACTCTGTGCTGGCAGCACACAGCCTGGAGCCTGCTTCAGATTCTGTGTCTCCCTCTCTCTCTTCCCCTCCCCTGCTCATTCTCTCTTTCTCTCTCAAAAATAAATAAACATTAAAAAATAATAATAAAATAAAACAAAAAACTGTGGGCTAACTACAACATACTTATATAAAAAGGATAAAATATGAGGAAGACTAGGATTATTTCCATAGCAATTACCCCTTCCTTGAAAAGGCACTATAAATTTATAAAAATAAAAAATTATAATCCAATCAAATCGAAAGAAAATGCTGTTGACTTTTCATAAGAATAATTTAATAAGCAGTATAAGCAACTGACAATGTCCATAGCAACAGGTTCTCAATAAAGTATTTGCCAGAGAAATGGATGGCAATGGACACATCTTGTACATCTCCACAGGGGGAAGGAGGAGGTCTTAAGACTGTGCACCACTGGTTTGGAAGAAGGTATCAAAACCCAGGTGCAATATGTATGGCTTCTCAGATTAAGAGACTTTTTTTTTTTTTTAACTTAAATTCAAGTTAGTTAACATATAGTGTAGCATTGGTTTCAGGGGTAGAATTTACTGATTCATCACTTACATATAACACCCAATACTCATCCCAACAAGTGCCCTCCTTAATGTCCATCACCCATTTAGCCCATCCTCCCACACACCTCCCTTCCCCAACCCTCAGTTCTCTGTATTAAGTCTCTTGGGGCACCTGGGTGGTTTAGTAGGTTGAGCATCCAACTTCAGCTCAGGTCATGATCTCGCAGTCCATGGGTTCAAGCCCTGCATCAGGCTCTGTGCTGACAGCTCAGAGCCTGGAGCCTGCTTTGGATTCTGTGTCTCCCTCTCTTTCTGTCTCTCCCCCACTCACACTGTCTCTTTCTCTCTCAAAAATAAACATTTATAAAATATTTTTTTTAAAAAAAGTCTCTTATGGTTTGCCTCCCTCTCTGTTTTTATCTTATTTTATTTTTCCTTCCCCTGAGATTTTCTCAATCATAAAAAATGATTTCTATATTTTGGAGCTACTAATATTCAAATAAAGCACTAGTATGAATATAAAGCAAGCTTATTAAAATCTATTCACTAAAAAATAAATATTTTGAGGGCCTACTAGATAGAAGGCATTGTGCTTAATAACAAGAAGATAATAAAGTCAAGATAAAGTCAACATTCTCAAGGTGCATGTGACATTAGACAGTATCTCAAGCAGCCACTGCATGAATGTATGGCTTTCTCCATCTCCATTTGATTCAGTCACTTCTCTTTTAATTATTCTCCTACCTTTCCATTAGTTCAGTTTTTTCCTTTTCCTTCCTCAATGGTTCCTTATATCAACCACCTTTATGTCTATGAACTTGAGTTTATTTTTTTTAAGTGAACTCCACACCCAACGTGGGGCTCGAACTCATGATCCCAAGATCAAGAGTTGCATGCACTACCAAATCAGCCAGCCAGGCACCCCAAACTTGAGTTTCTTAATTCAAACTACAGCAATCTACCCTTACCTACAGTTTCATTTTCTGGATTTCAGTGTTACCCATGGTCAACCACGGTCCAGAAGCAGATGATCCTCCTTCTGAAGTACCATGAGAGGTCAATAGTAGCCTAACTACATCATAACACCTACTTCATTCACCTCACTTCATCTCATCACATAGGTATTTTATCATCTCACATTGTCACAAGAAGAAGAGTGAATACAGTAATAATAAGATATTTTGAGAGAAAGAGACCATTACATAACTTTTATTACAGCATATTGTTATAACTGTTCTATTTTATTATTGTTGTTAATCTCTTATTGTGCCTAATAGGGGCACTTGTACCCCAGTGTGTTTTTTTTTTTAATGTTTTTATTTATTTTTGAGACAGAGACAGAGCATGAGCGGGAAAGGGGCAGAGAGAGAGGGAGACACAGAATCTGAAGAAGGCTCCAGGCTCTGAGCTGTCAGCACAGAGCCCTACGCGGGGCTCAAACTCACAGACTGTGAAATCATGACCTGAGCTGAAGTCGGACGCTTAACCGACTGAGCCACCCAGGCGCCCCGTACCCCAGTGTTTATAGCAGCACTCTCAACAATAGCTAAATTATGGAAAGAGCCTAAATGTCCATCAACTGATGAATGGATAAAGAAATTGTGGTTTATATACACAATGGAATACTACGTGGCAATGAGAAAGAATGAAATATGGCCTTTTGTAGCAACATGGATGGAACTGGAGAGTGTCATGCTAAGTGAAATAAGTCATACAGAGAAGGACAGACTCCATATGTTTTCACTCCTATGTGGATCCTGAGAAACTTAACATAAGACCATGGGGGAGGGGAAGGAAAAAAAAATGGTTAGAGAGGGAGAGAGCCAAAACATAAGAGACTCCTAAAAACTGAGAACAAACTGAGGGTTCATGGGGGGTGAGAGGGAGGGGTGGGTGGAGATGGGTATTGAGGGCACCTGTTGGGATGAGCACTGAGTGTTGTATGGAAACCAATTTGACAATAAATTTCATAATAAAAAAATTAATTTAAAAAAATCTCTTATTGTGCCTAACTTATAAATTAAACTTTACCATGGGTATGTATGTATAGGAAAAAACAGTATATATAAGGTTCGGTACTATCTATGGTTTCAGGCATCCACTGGGGGTCTTGGAACATACTCCCCCTAGGAAACGGGGGACTACTATACCTTAGATACACTCATATCCTCCTTTCAAGTGCCTTCCATTTTTGTTACTTTATTTAAAATTGGAATGGGGTGGGAGCACTTGGGTGGCTCAGTCAGTTGAGCATCCCACTCTTGATTTCAGCTCAGGTCATGATCTCACCGTTCAGGAGATTGAGCCCTGCATGGGGCTCTGCAGTGATAGCACAGAGCCTGCTTGGGATTCTTTCTTTCTCTCTCTCTCTCTCTCTCTCTCTCTCTCTCTCTCTCTGCTCCTCCCCCACTCACACACACTCACTCTTTCTCTCAAAATAAATAAATAAACTTAAAAAAAAATTGGAATGGGTGGGGAGGGAACATGCCCTGTCTTGAAATTACTTTGCATTAGACAAAAGTTGGCACTACACTTCATTAAATAAGAGTATTTCTAGGCCTTGGTAACCACAGTGCAATGTGGTTTGGAGAACATCGATTAAGGAAGCATTTTCCTGATTGATGAAAAATAACTTATTTATGATCATCTACCTCTTCTGGAAGGTTATGCAGTGTATTAATGTAGCACATAATAAAAACAACAAAAAAATTTTATGTATTTCTTAAATTAGCTACTTCTATTTTCCAATCTCCATGTGCTTTGCATGTTCCTGCTATCATGCAAAGAAGATCCCCTCTGCATTTAATAAAACAATGTGTTAAAACAAACAAACAAACAAATCAGGGAAGTCCCTTTACACTGAAAAACTTCCAGCTAAGTAGCTAACAGTATGTGTCACTCTGTTTAAAACAATAAAAGTAAAATCAACAACAAAAGTATACTCCACTTCTACAGAAATATACTGAGACAACATATGCACATAACAAAAACTCTACTAAGAAGTTACTGTTTAAATAAGTGTGTAACTTATTTGCTAATTTTAAAATAATTCTATTATTAACTCTAAAAATAACTGGCCAGAAAATAGGAAGGTTGGATGCATGAACAAGAAGTTAGGGCACCCTAAATGCAAAGGTATGTTCCATCTACAGACCTGGCAAGTGGGCAAAGGCCTGGGTCCACAACTATGACTGAATCTCACTTAGTTTCAGTTTCTTCATGTATAAAATGAGAATAGCACAATCTCCTCCACAGTCTTGTTTTAAGATTAAATGATGTTACATAATGGAAAATATGTAACAGACTAGATACATAGTAGGCATTCAACATTTGCTTTCCATTCCCCAGTGCTATAATAGCATAGTCAACAAGCATATGCCTCATAAAAATTTTGAGTTATAACTTTTTTCTAAACCCCCAGAATCTGGGAAACAGATTTTAAAAGAATTGACCTATAATTAGACTCGTTATTATATTCAACTTTGGAGTTATTAAAAAGTGTCTAATCCGTTCAACATCACCATCTTCTAACCCACTGCACACTTAGAATTAACTCTTAAAGTGTGTACATATTCACAAAGCACTAGCTCAGAGAGAAAATTCTATTCACCAGCAAGCATAATGCAACACTTGCAAGAAACACAAGACAATCCTATGTGGAAATGTCCTTGAGACAATAAACATTCTGACAAAGATGCTACATACAGTTGTTTATTATATTCAGATCAGCAAATAAGTGAAAACAAAATGAGTATTTCCTGCCATCATCTTCCATTAGAAAGAAAGGTATAAAACAAGAGAGAAAAAAGCATGCAGGCAAGAGAAAGCTTATATATAATAACAAGACTCGCTAGAAGTTACAGAAGTTACAGTCCATGAAATGACTTGTGAACTTAATTCAAAAGTATCTTTGCATTTATTCATCAATAACCACTCTTAAAACCACCCAGCAAATGATACACACATATAGAAGTCTCTTGCTAGAATGATTCCTCTTCTGTGAAATAATTTAAGGAGCAGAAATGAGAAGAGGAAAATAAATGTCTACAATAGATATATTTTCTTAAATAGGCAAATTCTATTTTAATCAGGACTACATTCATTGCCCCTGTGGTGATTAATTTTGTGTCAATGTGGCTAGGCCACAATAACCAGATTTGGCCAAATAATATTCTAGATGTTTCTGTCAAGGTAGTTTTACATAAGATTAATATTTAAATCAGTAAAGTTTGATTCTTAAGCAGATTATGCTCTATAATGTGAGTGTGCTTTATCCAGTCAGTTGAAAGTCTTAATATGAAAAAACAAAAAAACAAAAAACTGACCTCCTTGGGGGAAGAAAGAATTCTATCTTTGGAATGAAATTGCAACTCCTCCCTCAGTGTCTAAATTTTGGACTTGCCAGCCTTCACAATCATGAGCCAATTTCTTGAAACCTCAATCTCTCTCCTTCCCTCTTTCTCTCTTTCTCTGTCTCTGTCTCTGTCTCTCTCTCTCACCATACACATACACACACATATATCCCACATGATACTGGTTTTGTTTCTAGGGAGAACCCTAACTAATATGACTCCCATTCCATTAAATTCAACCCTCAATAAATGACCTCATCACCAACTACATATAATCATCCTACTCTTCCTTTTTGTCTTATTTTTTTTTATAAAATGATCCCTCGGGGCGCCTGGGTGGCGCAGTCGGTTAAGCGTCCGACTTCAGCCAGGTCACGATCTCGCGATCCGTGAGTTCGAGCCCCGCGTCAGGCTCTGGGCTGATGGCTCGGAGCCTGGAGCTTGTTTCCAATTCTGTGTCTCCCTCTCTCTCTGCCCCTCCCCCGTTCATGCTCTGTCTCTCTCTGTCCCAAAAATAAATTAAAAACGTTGAAAAAAAATTTAAAAAAAAAAAAAAAAAAAAAAAAAAAAAAAAAAAAATGATCCCTCAATAAACGAATCTTGTAAAAACAAAAACAATCTCCTTAATCATACAGTTAGCAGGGTTGATAAGGAATGGAAAACCTTTCAAGAACTGCAAACCCAACCCAGCAGGTAGGCAAATGCCTTCTACGAATACATCTTTCTGTGGAGTTTCCACAGGTCTACATGCACTTGAACTTAAAGGGCCAAACATCAGGAAAACTGAAATCAACAAAGTTTCCCTCCAGCACAGCAGCTTATCTTCTTCTCTGTGACACCCATTCTTTTTCAGCACCTTTGTCAACACATCAGTGCCCTAATTCTCACGCTGGCTTCAATATAGTATTGAGTTGCTCTAGCCAGATTATCATCTCATTTTTTGCATCTTCTCAACTCCAGGATTCCCATTTGGTTTTCTATAATTTCTAACTCCTTACTGAAATCCTTTATCTGTTGAGTCATTGTTACCATGCTTTCTTTAATTTTAGAAACACAACTCATTTAGTTCTTAGAACATATTATGTGAATATAATATGGTATAACAACTCTAGAAATCTGTCTTCCTCCACCATGTGCAGCTACTAATGTCTCTGCTCTGCTCTGCTTTTCTTTAATTCTTGTTATTTTAAAGCCTAGTTTCCTGGAGTTGCCCCTGTGTCTATGTAGCTTAGCCAATGATTCAACAGAGAATTTACTTAAATACTCAATAAAGGTTGTCGTCCTTTCCAAAAGGATCTATGTGTGGTCAGGGTAGTATATCCAACATCCAGAACAGTTTCAAGTCTCCCCACATTTTAGTTTAGTCTCCACTGTGGAAAGCCATCATAAAAGTTACTATAATAAAAAAACACAGAAACTAAAAAACATTTTCCTTAATGATGCTAATCTTTCATTTCAAAACTGAATTCTGTTCTATTACTTGTTTTCTTTTGTCTCCTACTGTCACCCTGCATATGAGAAAACAGTAGGCAGAGAAATAACAAGGCCTGAGCCACAGGAAACCCTAAATATGTTTTTAATTCCTTTCTCTTCTCTCTTGTAAGAGCATTGTCTTATGGTAACAAAGATTTTAGGATAGCAAAATTCACTCTCTGGAATAACAATATAAACTTTTAATAGTGGTTCAAAGAATTTTTTTAATTTCCTTACCCAGAAGATCCAGTGCTCTTACAAACACCAAGGAGGGGCCTTTTTTCAGCAAAGTTGTCACACTTTTGAGTACCTGATAAGGAACATAAAATAAAATGTAAAATAAAACTTTGAGAAGTATTCTTGTGTATTTTCCATTATCTTCATGCTCTCAAATTATTTACAGCTGAAGAGACAGCAAAACATTCATTATAAATTGACATAATTTATACACTTGACTGAACAAAAATAGAACAGCTATAAGTAAAACATAACTATTTTTAAAGTGGAACCAGCATTTAAAATATCTTTTTTAAAAAACTGGCACCAACTTCAATCTTATACACATTCTCCATGAGATCAGAAACCTCTTCCAACCCCACCAACTAATTACCTAAGACTAGTATAATTTTCATGTCAAAACTAAATAAAGGTAGGTCAGGCCAGAAAAATTATAAAATTATAGGCCATTATCAATATACATAAATGCAAAATTCCTTTTTAAAAATGTAAACTGAGTAGCAATATATGAGAAAAAACAAAGTCTCATAACAAAGTTGGATTTACTCAAGTTATAATTTCACATTACAAAACCTACTAATGTAATTGCTTATATTAGCAATGTAGCAGATGCAGAAAAAACATTCTATTCTGCACTATTCTATATACGATCCTGTATTCATCTAGTCATGATGAGAACAAAAGAAAACAAAAAAACTTGTTTTCTTGTCCCAATAATGATTATTTACAAAATATTCTACAACAAAATCATAGGTAATGCTTTCAGAGTACTGCCATGAAAATCAGTAATAACACAAGGATATCCAATTAAATGTTCTATTCAACCCTATTCTGGAAGTCCTAGACAGGATAATAACAATAAATGAACTCAATAATATTGCTGGATATAAAATCAATGTAATAGCAGCAACAAGCAGAAGAATAAAGTCAGGAGTCAGAGCCACAAAAAAAAAAAAAAAAAAAAAAGATGCTCAACCTCACACATGAGAGAAATTCCACTTAAAACTATATTGAAATTTGCTAATTTTCAGAAGTGATAATGGTACTATGGTTATAATTTTAAGATTCCTTATCTTTTGGAAATAAATAATAAAATATTAACCAATAAGCTGGCATGATATCTGGGAGAGGATAGTTCACAATTTTCTGGATAAAGGGGAATAGATGTTAATGAAATAAGATTAGCCATAAAATGATGGGTAATAGATTATTAGAGATTGATATACTATTTTTACTACTTCTGAATAAATTACAAATTTTCCATTAAAAATGTTTAAATTATACTTATAAACACTGACTTTTACATAAGACCTTCTCAAAAAAATCCAAAAGTTCTGTAAAATTTTCTGGTTATATCAATCAGTTATAAATGCAAATAGCCTCCAATACAGAAATATCACTGCTAAGATTTCATCCTACATATATACTCAGCCATGAGGAAAGTAACTTGTATACAAAATTATTCACTATAGCATTGTTTGTAACAGCAGAGGACTAGTAAGTTCTAAATATATAACGAAGTATTTCCTATAGCTGTAAAAGAATAAATGTATGCTCTATGAAAATATGGAATGAAATCTAAAATATATATATATATAATAACAGAAAAATACAAAATATTGTCCCATTTTTTGTATAACATGGAGAAAAAAGACTTATTTGCATATAAATATATCCACACACTCTAAGATACATACAAAATCTTATCTAATGGCCACCAATGGGAGGGAGAAGGGAAAAAGCAAAAGATAGAGAACAAAAATGGGAAAAAAAGTTTTTCATAGTCTATATACTTTATACTTTTTAATTTTAAAACCATATGAACATGTTAATTTCCCCCCAAATTTTGCTTTGTTTTGAAATAAGGAGACAAATGCCAGAAGACACCAGTATGTGTTTATTTCACTTTCTGAGATAAGCTGGTAGACTGAAGATATGCATTTCATTTTGTCCGTTCTGAAAATTCCAGTGAAAGCATATTAAATCAAACAGGGTTAAAAACTATATAATAACACCAACAAATACTGGAACTAGATAAGTGATAACTAACTTAGCAGTCCTAAGTGAAAGTTCAAGCTACTCTTGGGAGAAAAAACAGAATCTGAGACTCAAATTACTTGACACCTGATTATACCAGGTATACCTGAGATTTATCCTTATACAGTTAGGAGATTGTAAAGGAGTTTGTAAGCTTTCTCTGGAGAATTTAACAAGTCAGTCCATGAATAAAAGACCAAAAGACACTGTCAGTCAGAAGACCCCAACAAAGAGCACAACTAAAGCACCAAACAATAAATTAAAAATTGACAAACACATCACAGAACTTTCAATCAGGTTTTTAGTTTGTCACTTATAAATATGTGCAGACAAGGAAAAGGAAAACAATCATCTTCAAAGTGGCTAACTCTATACAGGAAGAAAAACATCTATCTATCTATCTATCTATCATTTCTAAGATATAAGAGAAGCTATTTTAGGCATGGAACAATACAAGAATGCAATGAAAATGGACTCTTGGAGAATAAAAGAGAACTCCTGGAAATTAAAAAACAAGATAGATTATTTAATAAACTCAACACAAGGGTCAAAGGTAAAACTGAGAAAATGTCTCAGAGAGCAAAAACACAAAACTAGAGGAAAATGGCATTAGACACACACACATGAAATGTTAAAGGAGCAATCTCAAAAGTCTAATATATAAATAGGAGAAAAGGGAAAAAACAGAGAAAACAGAGAGGAAGAAATCATC
Source organism: Neofelis nebulosa (assembly GCF_028018385.1). NCBI lineage: Eukaryota > Metazoa > Chordata > Mammalia > Carnivora > Felidae > Neofelis > Neofelis nebulosa. The sequence continues at coordinate 50,135,449 of NC_080797.1, forward strand.
TATGAAATGTTTCCAAAAAATTTTCACTGAACAAAAGTATATGAGTTTATAAGCCCTTTGAGAGTCTAGAACAATTGATTGAACAGATCAACCCCAATGTGTATCGTTTCAGGATAATGGCAACAAGAAGTTTCTACAAGTCTCCATGGAGAAAATACAGGTTGTTTACAGAAGCAAGAATTCCAGTGGCTACTCTAGGTATTATATAACATCAAAAAAACCCCAGCTAACATCATATAAACTGAATGCTTTCCCCCTAAAATCAGAAACAAGGCAAGAATATCCATTCTCACCACTGCTATTTAACATACTACTGGAAGTTCTAGCCAAGACAATAAGAAGGAAAGAAAAAAGGTATACAGATAAGAAAGGAAGAAATAAAATCCTTATGTGCTGATAATATGACTGACACATAGAATCAACATCAAACATAACAAAATAAAAAAGAAGCAAATTAGTGAGTTAGTTCAGCAAAGTTATAGGAGATACGATCAACATACAAAAATCAACTATTTCTTAGAACTACCCTACAACCCAGCAATTGCACTACTAGATATTTATCCAAGGGATACAGGTGTGCTGTTTCGAAGGGGCACATGCACCCCAATGTTTATAGCAGCACTATCAACAATAGCTAAAGTATGGAAACAGCCCAAATGTCCATTAACAGAAGAACAGATAAAAAAGATGTGGTATATATATATATATACACACACACACACACACACACACACACACACACACACACACATATATATATATACACACATACATACATACATACACAATGGAGCATTACTGAGCAATCAAAAGAATAAAATCTTGGCCATTTGCAACCACGTGGATGGAACTAGAGGGTATTATGATAAGCAAAATTAGAGAAAGACAAATATCATATGACTTCACTCATATGAGGAATTTAAGAGACAAAACATAAGGGAAGGGGAGCAAAAAGAATATAAAAACAGGGAGGGGGACAAAACATAAAAGACTCTTAAATACAGAGAACAAACTGATGGTTGCTGGAGGGGCTACCGGTGGGGGATGGACGAAACGGGTAAGGAACATTAAGAAAGAAACTTGGAATGAGCACTGGGATGTTATACATAAGAGATGAATCACTGGAATCTACTCCTGAAAACATTATTGCACTATATGCTAACTAACTTGGATGTAAATTAAAAATAAATAATTAAAATTAAAATTAAAAAAATAAAACAGGATATCCTATAGTGGATGTACCTGGAGCATATTATGCTGAATGAAATAAGCCTGACAAAGAAAAACAAATATTGCATGATCCCATTTAAATGTGGGATCTGCAAAGAATGAAACTAGACCTCTTTCTTACACCATTCACAAAAATAAACTCAAAATGGATAAAGGACCTGAATGTGAGACAGGAAACCATCAAAACCCTAGAGGAGAAAGCAGGAAAAAAACCTCTGACCTCAGCCGCAGCAATTTCTTACTTGACACATCTCCAAAGGCAAGAGGAATTAAAAGCAAAAATGAACTATTGGGAACTCATGAAGATAAAAAGCTTCTGCACTGCAAAGGAAACAACAAAACTAAAAGGCAACTGATGGAATGGGAAAAGATATTTGCAAATGACATATTGGACAAAGGGCTAATATCCAAAATCTATAAAGAACTCACCAAACTCCACACCCAAAAAACAAATAATCCAGTGAAGAAATGGGCAGAAATCATGAATAGACACTTTTCTAAAGAAGACATCCAGATGGCCAACAGGCACATGAAAAGATGCTCAACATCGCTCCTCATCAGGGAAATACAAATCAAAACCACACTAAGATACCACTTCATGCCAGTCAGAGTGGCTAAAATGAACAAATCAGGAGACTTTAGATATGGAGAGGATGTGGAGAAATGGGAACCCTCTTGCACTGTTGGTGAGAATGCAAACTGGTGCAGCCACTCTGGAAAACAGTGTGGAGGTTCTTCAAAAAATTAAAAATAGATCTACCCTATGACCCAGCAATAGCACTGCTAGGAATTTACCCAAGGGATACAGGAGTGCTGATGCATAGGAGCACTTGTACCCCAATGTTTATAGCAGCGCTTTCAACAATAGCCCAATTATGGAAAGAGCCTAAATGTCCATCAACTGACGAATAGACACAGAAGATGTGGTTTATATATACAATGGAATACTACCTGCAATGAGAAAGAATGAAATCTGGCCATTTGCAGCCTTGTGGATAGAACTGGACAGTGTTATGCTAAGTGAAATAAGTCAGGCAGAGAAAGACAGAAACCATATGTTTTCACTCTTATGTGGATGCTGAGAAACTTAACAGAAGACCAGGGGGGGAAGGGAAGGGTGGGGAAAAAAGTTACAGAGAGGGAAGGAGGCAAACCATAAGAGACTCTTAAGGGGCGCCTGGGTGGCGCAGTCGGTTAAGCGTCCGACTTCAGCCAGGTCACGATCTCGCGGTCCGTGAGTTCGAGCCCCGCGTCAGGCTCTGGGCTGATGGCTCGGAGCCTGGAGCCTGTTTCCGATTCTGTGTCTCCCTCTCTCTCTGCCCCTCCCCCGTTCATGCTCTGTCTCTCTCTGTCCCAAAAATAAATAAAAAAAAAAAAAAAAAAAAAAAGAGACTCTTAAATACTGAGAACAAACTGAAGGTTGATGGGGGTTGGGGGAGAGGGGAAAGTGGTGAGGGGTATTGAGGAGGGCACCTGTTGAGATGAGCACTGGGTGTTGTATGGAAATCAATCTGACAATAAATTATATATATAACACTGAATATAAGTTATATATTATATATTATCATATACTGAATATTATAAATTATATATATTATTATACACTGAATATTATAAATTATATGTATTATATATATATTGTATATATATATAACACTGAAAAAAATAAATGTGGAATCTGCAAAAATTGAACTTATAAAAGCAGAGAGTAGAATGGTGGTTGACGAGGACTGGGGAGTGGGGGAAATGACAAGATGTTAGCCAAAAGGTGCAGAGTTTCAGTCATGCAGGATGAAAGTACTCTGGAGACGTACAGCATGGTGACTGTAGCTAATAATATTATATTGTATACTTGAATTTTGCTAACAGAGTAGATTTTATTTTCACCACACCAAAACAACACAAAAAAACAAAAAACGGTAACTATGTAAAATGATAGCTATATTAATTAGTTTGAGTGTGGTAATCATTTCAGGATATATACATACACGAAACATCAAACTGTAATCCTAAATATATGTAATTTGTAATATAATTTGGCAATTATACCTCAATGTAATGTATACCTCATTACAATGTAATGTATACCTCAATTATACCAATATGTAATGTAATTTGTCAATAATACCTTAATAAAGCTGGGGGGAAAAATCAGCTATTTCCATCTACTAGCAATGAATGTATGAAAAATGAGATTAAAGGTACAATAACAATTTGTACACCTGCAACTAATATTACACTAACTGGAATTTAATAAAAACTTCTTTAGAAAGTAAAATTACATTTATAATTGCTCTAAAATTAAATACTCAGGTATAAATCTAACAAAACGTGTAGAACTTATATACCGAAAACTACAAAATGCTGACAAAAGAAACGAATGATGATCCAAATAAATGGAGATATATAATTGATACAAGATACACAGATTAAGGGAACAGAAAAGCACCCATAAATATGGCCAACTGATTTTTATAAGGGGGAACAGCAATTAAATGGAGGAAGAGTAGTTGTCTTTTCAACAAATAGTCCTGGAGCAACTGGATATCCATAAGAAAAAAATAAAACCTAACCTAAACCATACACCTTATCCAAAATTAACTCAAAAGTGATCATAGATTTATATGTAAAACTATGTAGCTTTTAGAAGAAAATTTAGAAGAAAACCTGCAGGACCTAGAAGAGTCTCAGACATACACAACATAAAAAGTATGATTCACAAGACCAAAAAAAAAATCAATAAATTGGATTTAATTAAAATTAAAAACAAGCAAAAAACTTTTAATAATAAAAAAAAGCTACACTTTGGGGGAAAAAAATACTTACAAAACACATGTAAACTCAACACTAAAAAAAACCATACAATCCTATTAGAAAATGGGCCAAAGACATAAAGAGATATTCCACTGAGGGGCACCTGGGTGGCTCAGTCAGTTAAGCATCCAACTTTGGCTCAGGTCATGATCTCACAGCTTGTGAGTTTGAGCCCTGTGTCAGGCTCTGTGCTGACAGCTCAAAGCCTGGAGCCTGCTTCAGATTCATTCTCTCTCTCTCTCTCTCTCTCTGCCCCTCTCCCACTCACACTCTATCTCTCTCTGTCTCTCAAAAATAAACATTAAAAAAACTTTTAAATTAAAAAAAATGAGATATTCCACTGAAAAGATATGGGTAGCAAATAATACAGATGAAAAGACTGTCAACATTACCAGCCATCAAGAAAATGGAAATTAAGACCACAATGAAATACAATTGTACAGCTATTAGAATAACTAGAAGAGAAAATTATTACAGTGACAAATGTTGGCAAAGATGTAGAGAAACTAGATCTTTCATACATTCCTAGTGGAAATGTAAAATAGTACAGTCCCTCTGGAAAAGAGTTTGATGTTTTCTTTAACAACAACAAAAACAACAATACATATACTTACCATACATCCCAGCAATCACAGTACTGGGCATTCATCCCAGAGAAATAAAAACGTATTTCCAAACAAACTTGTACACAAATGTTTATAGTAGTTTTATTTGCAGTAGCCAAAAAGTGAAATCATCCCAGATGTCATTCAACAGATGAATGATATCTCTATACCATGTAATATTAATCATTACAAAAATGAAACTGTTCATACACTGAACAACTTGAATATAACTCAGGAACATTGTGCTAAGTGAAAAAGCCAATCTCAAAACTTCACATACTGTGTTATTCCAGGTATGTAACAATCTTGAAATGACAAAATTATTATAGAAATGGAGAGCAGACTGATGGTTCTCAAAAGTTAGGGATGGTGGAAGAAGACACCATGAAGGAAATCGTTGTAGTGATGGTCTAGATTTGTATCTTTTTTGTGGTGGTGGTTAAAGCAATCTACACTTGTGATCAAACATCATGGAACTATGTGCACACATTCCAGCACTGTCGATTTCTTGGTT